>NC_069499.1:857776242-858076242 GCF_027579735.1 Bombina bombina | reverse complement strand
TTAAATAGGAATTATTTAGTTATTAACAGTAGGTTTAATTTAGATTTATTTTAATTATATCTAAGTTAGTGGGTGTTAGGGTTAGGGTTAGACTTAGGTTTAGGGGTTAATAACTTTAGTATAGTGGCGGGGACGTTGGGGGCAGAAGATTAGGGGTTAATAAATGTAGGTAGGTGGTGGCAATGTTAGGGGCGGCAGATTAGGGGTTAATAATATTCAACTAGTGTTTGCTATGCGGGAGTGCGGCGGTTTTGGGGTTAATATGTTTATTATAGTGGTGGTGATGTCCGGAGAGGCAGATTAGGAGTTAATAAGTATAATGTAGGTGTCGGTGATGTCAGGGGCAGCAGATTAGGGGTTAATAAGTGTAAGATTAGGGTTGTTTAGACTCAGGGTTCATGTTAGGGTGTTACGTGTAAACATAATTTTTGTTTCCCCATAGGAATCAATGGGGCTGCGTTACTGAGCTTTACGCTGCTTTATTGCAGGTGTTGGGCTTTTTTTCAGTCGGGTCGCCACATTGATGTCTATGGGGAAATTGTGCATGAGCACGTACAATCAGCTCACCACTGACTTAAGCAGCGCTTGTATTGCAGTGCGGTATGGAGCACCAGTTTGCTCTACGCTCACTTCTTGTCTTTTAACACAAGGTTTATAAAAACCTGTAATACCAGCGCTGTAGGTAAGTGAGCGGTGACAATAACGTGGAAGTTAGCACCTCACCCCTCAGAACGCAAAACTCATAATCTAGCCGTAAGTTTGTAAATTCAAATATCAAAGAAAGCCATATCTTTGTAAAAGTTTAGCCTCACTATCCAGATGAATATAAACTTGCAGAAGTAACTTAAATGCAGATAGCAGAGGAATCCAGGGTCAAGGCTTCACAGGGAAAAGCAGCAAAATTCATTAAACAAGCTAAAGTCATAAATCAAGTCAGTCCAAGCAAAGGGTTAAGCAGAAGCATAGTCAGGAGAAGATGAAGCCAAAACAATATATCCAAATAGTAATGCCAGATTAGAGGAATTAACTCAATACACAACCAACCACATGATGAAAACAAAGAACTTATAAAGACTACTACAATTAGGGCCTAATTGATCTTCAAAGCCTCCTTAAAGTTACAGGTACCTTACTGCAGCAGGAACAGAAATCACTCTCCTAGCCAACTGCCTGTTTTGACAAACACATTCTAATAACATCAGCAACCTTATATCCTTTTTTTTGTTATGTTATTAATGGTATCTCTCTCTCTACTGTGTGTGTATATATATATATATATATATATATAAAAGAAAAGGAAGCACAAAAAGGTGCTCCACATAGTGTAGTAACTAATTTACAATAGTTAAAACAGTTAGTAAAATGAAAATGAACCCCTAGGGGTAGCCACTCACAGAAAATACCCTCAAAGAATATGAGGTATGTGCAACATACCCAATAGCCTCTGACGAAGCGGAGTAATCTATGAAACATGTAAGACCATGCACACCTTATGGTACTAGACATTTGAAGCCGGTGAAAGTACGGAAAGGAGTCTGTTTGCTTGTCAAGTTTAAACGCTTGCATGGCAGTTTGACTCAAGGATGAAATTTGCACTAACTACAGTGCCGGAAGGACCAGACAGTGAGTCTCTGCAGAAACAACCTGATTGCAGACATACGGACGATATTGGGAACATTGAGAACCCGTTGTGGTTTCCATACAGCATGCATATACCTTATATTGTTTGAGGGTATTTTCTGTGAGTAGGTACCCCTAGGAGTTAATTTTCATTTTACTAATTGTTTTTGACTATTGTACATTAAATGTAATACACTATGAGGAGCACCTTTGCAGGCTTCCTTTTCTTTAACAGGGAGTGCAGAATTATTGAACAACAACCATGTTCTCAATGAACCCAAAAAACTAATTAATATCAAAGCTGAATAGTTTTGGAAGTAGTTTTTAGTTTGTTTTTAGTTATAGCTATTTTAGGGGGATATCTGTGTGTGCAGGTGACTATTACTGTGCATAATTATTAGGCAACTTAACAAAAAACAAATATATACCCATTTCAATTATTTATTTTTACCAGTGAAACCAATATAACATCTCAATATTCACAAATATACATTTCTGACATTCAAAAACAAAACAAAAACCAATCAGTGACCAATATAGCCACCTTTCTTTGCAAGGACACTCAAAAGCCTGCCATCCATGGATTCTGTCAGTGTTTTGATCTGTTCACCATCAACATTGCATGCAGCAGCAACCACAGCCTCCCAGACACTGTTCAGAGAGGTGTACTGTTTTCCCTCCTTGTAAATCTCACATTTGATGATCGACCACAGGTTCTCAATGGGGTTCAGATCAGGTGAACAAGGAGGCCATGTCATTAGATTTTCTTCTTTTATACCCTTTCTTGCCAGCCACGCTGTGGAGTACTTGGACGCGTGTGATGGAGCATTGTCCTGCATGAAAATCATGTTTTTCTTGAAGGATGCAGACTTCTTCCTGTACCACTGCTTGAAGAAGGTGTCTTCCAGAAACTGGCAGTAGGACTGGGAGTTGAGCTTGACTCCATCCTCAACCCGAAAAGGCCCCACAAGCTCATCTTTGATGATACCAGCCCAAACCAGTACTCCACCTCCACCTTGCTGGCATCTGAGTCGGACTGGAGCTCTCTGCCCTTTACCAATCCAGCCACGGGCCCATCCATCTGGCCCATCAAGACTCACTCTCATTTCATCAGTCCATAAAACCTTAGAAAAATCAGTCTTGAGATATTTCTTGGCCCAGTCTTGACGTTTCAGCTTGTGTGTCTTGTTCAGTGGTGGTCGTCTTTCAGCCTTTCTTACCTTGGCCATGTCTCTGAGTATTGCACACCTTGTGCTTTTGGGCACTCCAGTGATGTTGCAGCTCTGAAATATGGCCAAACTGGTGGCAAGTGGCATCTTGGCAGCTGCACGCTTGACTTTTCTCAGTTCATGGGCAGTTATTTTGCGCCTTGGTTTTTCCACACGCTTCTTGCGACCCTGTTGACTATTTTGAATGAAACGCTTGATTGTTCGATGATCACGCTTCAGAAGCTTTGCAATTTTAAGAGTGCTGCATCCCTCTGCAAGATATCTCACTATTTGACTTTTCTGAGCCTGTCAAGTCCTTCTTTTGACCCATTTTGCCAAAGGAAAGGAAGTTGCCTAATAATTATGCACACCTGATATAGGGTGTTGATGTCATTAGACCACACCCCTTCTCATTACAGCGATGCACATCACCTAATATGCTTAATTGGTAGTAGGCTTTCGAGCCTATACAGCTTGGAGTAAGACAACATACATAAAGAGGATGATGTGGTCAAAATACTAATTTGCCTAATAATTCTGCACTCCCTGTATTTCTATCATTCCTGTGACAGTATTGTTAGACAGTACACAGAAGACATTTTCTTTTGAAGAAACCTCCTGTTAGAACTTTTTCACATTTTTAAATGACTTGTACCCTTGGTGTTTTAAGTGATTTTGCTTCCATCTTTAGTGAGTGCTAATATGTGTGCAGTTATTTATTTTGATTACATATATACAGTATATACATATATATATATATATCGGCTAAATACCCTATAAAGTTATGGCTTGAATACTATGTTCGACTGGCACTGTTTCCTATGTACTGTCCTTAAGAGACAACCTTTTTGTGACTGATGTCACATATGAGAGTCCATGGTCACATTTTGTTATACATAGTCCCTATAATGGGTGTGTATAGGGCCCACTGAGTGGGTGGAGAGTCCACAGTTCATGTACTGAGTCCTGATCAGTGCTCTAGATCCCTCGGTTTATCTATCTCTAATTTCTTGCATTGCTGTTGGGCTAAACTGGCCACCTTATGTACCCTGGGCGTTTGACTCTAGTCCTATCCTTAGTATTAGTGGTAATTGTTAGCCTACCCTCTATAACTGATAGGTAGTGCCTAAAGTGAGAGTTATATTTTGCACCCTTATTCCGGGTGTGCCATCCCTAGTTCTGACTAGATTATCTAATCTAGATTACGTATTTGATCTATGGCATAATAGTTCCCTACTATTCCCTCCATGGTCTATTCCATAATATAGCCAGATGCTGTCTGTTACTGTTATTAATCCACACAAACTGCATCTATTAAGATGCTGGACTTGCAATAAGTAGTGCTGTGTATCAGTGTGTAATTTACATTGGGGCGGCAATCTGCCTTTTTACTTGGAACAAGCATGGTTGTCCCTATGACAACCTTGACGCTGGGTGACGATTGGCTGTTGTCTACTATGTGTATGTCTGTGCACCCGGTCCACTGAGAGTTACGGGTTCAGCCAGTGGCTGTCAATTTGTCAGGGGGACAGTTCCATGTATGATAGGGGTATATTTGCCTGACAGTGTAGTTTATGTGTACTTGTAAAACAGTATTACATTACTCTTGATGCAATTTGAATTGGGATTTATTTAAGTGTATTTTGACAATCGTCCCTATGGCAACCTGGATGCTTGGTGGTAATTGGCTGCTGCCTACCTCGTGACTTAGAGTGTCTTCCTGGTTTACGGATGGAGCTGAGTTGCTCCGGTGACTGCCAGTTTGTCAGCGGGTGATCACAGTATACAAAGGGGTGAGTTTGGCTGACAGCACAATGCAGTATAGTGATATGTATATGTTTTAAGCTACAAGATATGTCCACTAGATATGGCCCAAATTTGTTGCAGTCTTTAGGCTCAATCAATATAGTCATGTCTAATGAATATTTACAGTAACAATCTGTTTTCATGTGAGGTGATGTAAGATTCTCTGGGTATGTAATCCATGTCTTTTCAGTTCTCCTCCATATCAATATGAGTCACTATCACTATGAGAAATGTATACTCAGACAGTTTATGCAATATAGCACCATTGATGTTATTGTGACTTAGTGGTTACCTTGACTACCATTTTTTTTGCATTTTTTTTGTCTAATTAGGGGATGGGGTTTTATTTTGTTTGGCTATAAATGTATTTCACTTTGTATCACTTGTGTCTGAGGAAGGGGATATTATTATTATCCCCTAAACGTTACACGGTCACAGTAAAATTGTGTTGGAAAATACCAGTGAGTGCTAGTTTTTCTTGTTCTTTTATATATATATATATATATATATATATATATATATATATATATATATATATATATATATATATATATATATATATATATACACAAAAGTGGTGATAGGTCCAGCAAATAAGTAAAAAGTCTTTTATTTATATATATATATATATATATATATATATACATACACACACACACAAAAGTGGTGATAGGTTCAACAGGTAACTAAACAGTCTTTTTTTTTTCAAATAGAAGTGCACGCACGCCAGAGGGTCCTGCAGTTCCTCTCAAATATAATCTATATAGTGAAACCAAGCTTTACATTGTGTTTGAAACAACAAATTAGTATAGATGATTCTTTTTTCAAATTGAATGACAATTAGAAAAGAGAATCATCTATACTAATTTGATGTTTCAAACACAAAGTAAAGCTTGGTTTCGCTATAGAAAAGTTGTGTTTGGCATATGGAGGGGCTCATTATCATTAACAACTTTAGAAGAATTTGTAGATTCATTGAGTACAAGCACTGATTGCTTAAGATTCACATTAAGTCATTCTGATTCCACTGAGAAATATTTGAATACAGTTGTTTATAAAAAAGACTCAAACCCACAGATTGCAACACATTGCTACATCATAACAGTTATCATCCTAAGAGAGTATTCAACTCTATTCCAAAGAGTCAATTCATTAGAACAATGAGGAATGTTAAAGATGAAAATTTCCAAAGTATTAGATTAGAACAAATAGCCAACAAATTCAAAGAAAGGGGTTGGTTACCCATCATCTGTCATCTCAAAAAGGGAAGTATTAACTCACAGTAGGGAATCCTCTACAAAAAATAAAACAATATAGATGAACATCAGATTATCTTTACACCTGAGTATAATTTACACAGTGAAAAGATGTTTTAATATCATCAAAAAACACTAGTACCTGCTGAGCAAGTATAATCCCCATATAAAAGACTTTCATATTCCACCTATGAATTCCTACAAGAGGGTAAAAACATTTGGGATATATTAGTTAAAGCTGATGTAGGTGGGCAGAAAGTAGAAAGAATGAATTACCTGTCCACCCCTAAAAATGCTACTACCCATGTCTACACTGTGCCCAATGCAACTCAATGATTAAGGGTCAGTATATTGTACAAATAAATGACAGAAAAAAACATGAAATCAGTGGTTTCTATATGTGTGACACCAACCTTGTCATATACCTTTTAAAGTGTCCATGTGGGCGGGACTATGTGGGTGAAACAATACGCCCCATCAAGGATAGAATCAGTGCCCATAAGTCTTCCATTAGATGGAAAGACATGTGACTCCCTGTCTCAGCCCATTTAATTGAAATGGGACACACAGTTAGCCAGCTCAGCTTTCCAATAATAGATCACATCCCTAAATAAAGAAGTGGTGGCAATATAGATCTACAACCTAGAAAGAGAGAGGTGTGGTTGATTAATCACCTAAAAACTCTTCATCCAATAGGCTTAAACAAAGATTATGACCTTCACTTGATTTTATGCATACTATGAGGCAACTATGTAGTTTTTATGTATATTTTATTTCTTAACACACTGTTGATTAATCTTGCTGATATCCACTCCTTAGTTTTAAAAAAAAAGTTTAAAGAAGTAAAAAAGAAAAAAATTGTTTAAAAACTGTTTTGAGGGGGGTGGAGCTTAGTCACGCATCAGGATGGAAGCAGGTTTCTGAAGCTCCTAGACCCCATGTCAGGAATTAATTAAATAATAGGAAGGGGGACACCCTAGATCTCTACAAAATAAGAGAGAACAAGGGAGAGCATAGAGAAAGGCACCGGACTAATCTTGCTGGATCTCGGGTGACAAGGAAAGACAAAGAAAAAAAGAAAGTGCAGAAACCACGCAGTATGTTTAATACTCAACACGCAACCACAGCGCTCCAGATATCACCTACCAGCTCTGAATACTTCTGATCAACTGACGGAGCTCTTGTGTCACTTAACAGCAGGAGAAGATCGGCAAGTGAGTGAGTAGATCTAGGTCGCACGAACACAAGCCTGAGCGGCTTGAGGGGATAACAAGGTGGCAGTCGATCCACGCTGTTGGTCCACGCTGCTGAGACAAAAACGTCTCGGTCACTGAGATTTACAAGTGGGAACTCTCTCTGGCATACAATATCCACAACTCCAAAAATATCTGCGCTACTGCAGCCATTTTGTGGCCTAAGAGAAGCCCTGATAAATTATATGCTGTCACATAGTGATAAACAAGGGTCACTAACTAACACTGATATTTATCACAAAACTCCCACAGAGTATGATTATAGATAGCAGGGCCTGACTATTTTTGTAATACCTTACACCAACATCAACACGTGAGAGCTTTTTATTAGTATACCTCAGTACATCATACTGGAACAGTACGCTACTCATTAACAAGAAAACTATGCAAACTTTAATTAATTGATACTTAACAGCACATATCCCTACAAATTACAAAAGTGTTTGAAAAGGGATAAAAGGCTAGAACACCATCTTCAGCAATGTCAAATAAAACATCATCTAAAGGAGAAAAAGGCACTAGATCTAGGACCCTGGGCCACTATTTAAAGCCAATTGATTCACAAGAAGTGCTGCCTATAGTGATGTCGCAAACCTAAAATTTTCAGTACGCGAACGGCGAACACGAACTTCCGCAAATGTTCACGAACTGGCGAACCGGGCAAACCTCCATAGACTTCAATAGGCAGGCAAATTTTAAAACCCACAGGGACTCTTTCTGGCCACAAGAGTGATGGAAAAGTTGTTTCAAGGGGACTAACACCTGGACTGTGGCATGCCAGAGGGGGATCCATGGCAAAACTCCCACAGAAAATTACATACTTGATGCAGAGTCTGGTTTTAATCCATAAAGGGCATAAATCACCTAACATTCCTAAATTGTTTGGAATAACATGCTTTAAAACATCAGGTATGATGTTGTATCGATCAGGTAGTGTAAGAGTTACGCCCGCTTCACAGTGACAGACCAAACTCCCCGTTTAACGCACCACAAACAACCGCAAACAGTCAATTTGCACAACCACAAACTCCCCATTTGCACAAGGTTGGACCTGAGCTCTGCAATGACGGCATTATGGTGGCGACAACAGGATGTGTTGATTGTCGTGCTGTCTGGCTGACCCCGGGTGCCAATGCATGCTGTCTGACTGTGCCACTTGCTCCTTTTGACGACCTCCCTCTGCTTCCAACTCATCTTCTCCTCCTCTCTGTCTCCCCATCTGAACTTTCCCCCTGTTCTTCTTGTTTTCTAGCGGGCACCCACATGACATCCACAGATGTATCGTCATCATCAACCACTTCACTTGTATCTGACAACTCAGCAAAGGAAGCAGCAGCGGGTACAACATCATCATCATCAAACCGTACGTCCATGTGTGTAATGCTGCCTGACTGAGACATATCCCTGTTATCTACATCCTCTGGCAATAATGGTTGCGCATCACTCATTTCTTCCAACTGATGTGTAAATAACTCCTCTGACAGATCAAGTGAAGTGGCTGTTGTGCTAGTGTTGGTGGTGGCGGCAGGCAGGCGAGTGGTAACTTGAGAGGTGCCCGAAGCTAAGCTAGAGGAGGATGGTGCGTCAAGATTCCGAGCGGAAGCTGTAGAAGATTGGGTGTCCTGTGTTAGCCAGTCAACTATGTCCTCAGAACTTTTCGAGTTCATGGTACGTGGCCTCAGAACACTGGGCATTATTCTAGGGCCAAAGGGAATCACAGCACCACAACTACGACGGCCTCTGCGGGGTGGCCTGCCTCTGCCTGTCATTTTTTTTTCGATTAGTGGTACTATGCGTGCAAGCTACTGTGACAACAGATATGAGTGGCACTGTGCACTGGCAGAAGTTGGCAGAGTAGACGCTGTTGGCCTGACACACACGCTTGCAGACAACTAACTGCTATTCAATCTATTACAGTCAAAAAATTTTTTTTTTTTAAATGTACACTACTGTTACACCAGATATGACTTGCTCTGGTGTGACACTGTGCCCTGGCAGGCCCTGAAACGCACATGTGTGAAGGAAACTTACTACTATTATTTCACAGTCAAATTTCTAGTTTTTTTTTAATGTACACTACTGTTACACCAGATATGAGTTGCACTGGTGTGACACTGTGCCCTGGCAAGCCCTGAAACGCACACGCGTGAAGGAAACTGACTACTATTATTTCACAGTCAAATTTAATTTTTTTTTTAAATGTACACTACTGTTACACCAGATATGAGTTGCACTGGTGTGACACTGTGCCCTGGCAGGTCCTGAAACGCACACGTGTGAAGGAAACTGACTGCTATTATTTCAGTCAAATTTCTAGTTTTTTTTTAACCCCTTAATGACCGAGAACGTACGCCATAGTCCTCAGAAAAAATAAGTTAACGCCTGAGAACGTATGGGGTACGTCCTCGGTTTGGAAAGGAGCTGGAAGCGATCCTGATCGCTTCCAGCTACTTTCCGGTTATTGCAGGATGCCTCGATATCGAGGCATCCTGCAATAACAAATTTTACCCCTCCGGTGCAGAGAGAGCCACTCTGTGGCCCTCTCTGCACCGGGCATCGATGGCCGCATTCGTTGGTGGGTGGGAGCTGAAGTGGGAGGCGGGTGGGCGGCCATCGATGTGGTCCTTGTGAGAGAGGGGGCAGGATCGGCGGGGGCGTGCGCGGGTGCACGGAGGAGGCGGGTGGGTGTGTGCATGGGGAGGGAGCGGGTGGGAACTGCTACACTACAGAAAAAATGTTTTGGATGCAAAATATTTAGTACTTGGAAATCTAAGTGATCTGGGAGTGGGTGGGGGATTGGTCTTGGGGGGTGGGAAGCTACACTACAGAAAAATGAAATAAAAATAAAAAAAAACCCATTTTATTTGCAAACTGGGTACTGGCAGACAGCTGCCAGTACCCAATATGGCCCCCAATAAGGCAGAGGGGGAGGGTTAGGAAGCTGTTTTGGGGGGATCAGGGAGGTTGGGGGCTAAGGGGGGATCCTACACAACAGCATATGTAAATATGCTAAATATATATATATATATATATATATATATATATATATATATATATATATATATATATATATATATATATATATATATATATATATATATATATAAAATACCTTTTATTTTAGTACTGGCAGACTTTCTTAAGATGGCAGGGACAATTGTGGGGTGGGGGAGGGAAGAGAGCTCTTTGGGATGGATCATGGGGTCTGATGTGTCCGGTGGGAAGCTGATCTCTACACTAAAGCTAAAATTAACCCTGCAAGCTCCCTACAAGCTACCTAATTAACCCCTTCACTGCTGGGCATAATTCATGTGTTGTGCGCAGTTGCATTTAGTGGCCTTCTAACTACCAAAAAGCAATGCCAAAGACATATATGTCTGCTATTTCTGAACAAAGGAGATCCCAGAGAAGCATTTACAACCATTTGTGCCATAATTGCACAAGCTGTTTGTAAATAATTTCAGTGAGAAACCTAAAGTTTGTGAAAAAGTTGACTATTTTTTTTAATTTGATCGCATTTGGCGGTGAAATGGTGGCATGAAATATACCAAAATGGGCCTAGATCAATACTACTGTGTAGTTGTCTACTACACTACACTAAAGTTAAAATTAACCCTACAAGCTCCCTAATTAACCCCTGCACTTCTGAGCATAATACACATGTGGTGCGCAGCGGCATTTAGCTGCCTTCTAATTACCAAAAAGCAATGCCAAAGCCATATATGTCTGCTATTTCTGAAAAAAAGGGGATCCCAGAGAAGCATTTACAACCATTTGTGCCATAATTGCACAAAATGTTTGTAAATGATTTCAGTGAGAAACCTAAAATTTGGAAAAATTTAACGTTTTTTTTTATTTGATCGCATTTGGCGGTAAAATGGTGGCATGAAATTTACCATGATAGGCCTAGATCAATACTTTGGGTTGTCTACTACACTACACTAAAGCTAAAATTACCCCAAAAAGCTCCCTACATGCTCCCTAATTAACCCCTTCACTACTGGACATAATACACGTGTGGTGCGCAGTGGCATTTAGCGGCCTTCTAATTATCAAAAAGCAATGTCAAAGCCATATATGTCTGTTATTTCTGAACAAAGGGGATCCCACAGTAAAATGTACAACCATTTATTCCATAATTGCACAAGCTATTTGTAAATAATTTCAGTGAGAAACCTAAAATTTGTGAAAAAATTTGTGAAAAAGTGAACAATTATTTTTATTTGATTGCAATTGGTGGTGAAATGGTGGCATGAAATATACCAAAATGGGCCTAGATCAATACTTTGGGATGTCTTCTAAAAAATATATATACATGTCAATGGCTATTCAGGGATTCCTGACAGATAACAGTGTTCCAATGTAACTAGCGCTAATTTTGAAAAAAAAAAATGGTTTGGAAATAGCAAAGTGCTACTTGTATTTATGGCCCTATAACTTGCAAAAAAAGCAAAGAACATGTAAACATTGGGTATTTCTAAACTCAGGACAAAATTTAGAAACTATTTAGCATTGGTGTTTTTTGGTGGTTGTAGATGAGTAACAGATTTTGGGGGTCAAAGTTAGAAAAAGTGTGTTTTTTCCATTTTTTCCTCATATTTTATTATTTTTTTTATAGTAAATTATAGGACATGATGAAAATAATGGTATCTTTAGAAAGTCAATTTAATGGCAAGAAAAACAGTATATAATATGTGTGGGTACTGTAAACGAGTAAGAGGAAAATTACAGCTAAACACAAACACAGCAGAAATGTAAAAATAGCCTTGGTCCCAAACGGACAGAAAATGGAAAAGCACCTACTGACCTTACCTACTGTTAATACCTCTTCCTATACACCCAGCACCTACTGACCTTACCTGCTGCTAATACCACTTCCTATACACCCAGCACCTACTGACCTTACCTGCTGCTAATACCTCTTCTTATACACCCAGCACCTACTGACCTTATCTGCTGCTAATACCTCTTTCTATACACCCAGCACCTACTGACCTTACCTGCTGCTAATACCTCTTCCTATACACCCAGCGGTGGTCATTAAGGGGTTAATGTACACTACTGTTACACCAGATATGAGTTGCACTGGGGTGACACTGTGCCCTGGCAGGCACTGAAACGCACACGTGTGAAGGAAACTGACTGCTATTATTTCACAGTCAAAAAGTGTTTTTTTTTTTTAAATCTACACTACTGTTACACCAGATATGAGTGGAGGCACTGGGCAAGTGGGCACAGTATACGCTGTGAGCCTGACACACACGCTGGCAGGCAGGCAACTGCAATTAGATTACACAGGGAAAAAAAAAGCAGACTGATGTTCTAGCCCTAAAAAGGGCTTTTTGGGGTGCTGTCCTTACAGCAGAGATCAGATGAGTCCTTCAGGACTGTAGTGGACACTGACTACACTAGCCTAGCTATTGATTTCCCTATTAAATCAGCAGCAGCTACACTGTCCCTCCTCTCACTAAGAATGCAGCTACCGAATGAATCTAAAATGGATGCTGTCCAGGAGGTGGTAGGGTCTGGGAGGGAGGGTCTGCTGCTGATTGGCTGGAATGTGTCTGCTGACTGTGAGGTAAAGGGTCAAAGTTTACTCAATGATGATGAATAGGGGGCGGACCGAACATCGCATATGTTTGCCGTTCGCGGCGAACGCAAACATGTTATGTTCGCCGCTAACTATTCACCGCGACATCACTATATACCAACTCATAACCGTAAAACGGAGCGATTTATGGTTGGTCGGTATTTGAGTCTATATACTTATAAGCTATTCGTGACAGAGAACCTTTGAATATTTAAAAGGGTATTGGATAAATTGCACAGATCCTAGTTGTTCCTCAAATCTATAAGAGGATACGTACTACATAGAAACTACAAAGTGCACAATACTAATATTTATTGTAAATCCTACCTTTACATATATAAGAGCTTAAAACTCTCACTACATGTCATAAGAGTCACTATTTAGAGTCACACTAGTACGTACAAATACGTGTTCCAAATCCTTGTTTGCAAAATTGACCACTAAGTTTAAATTAATACAACGGTACAAACTACCAGAGGATACTTAAGAGAATTTTTTAATTTCATTCCTATTTTATATTTCAATTTATTAAAAGTTAAATTTTATGAGGGGGGCGTGTCTGACCAGCAGCAGTGATGGCTGCTTTTCTACTTGGCTGAGTAAATGAGTTGATGAATCCGCTATTTATCACTTAGAGGATCTGTAATCTGAGTAATTTTCTAACATTGAAGCAGAGTTAAAGTGACGCTGCACAGATTACACTACTTTTCAGAGAGATTCCAGCCCGGAACACCGTAATAGATGAAGTGTGGAGCGGAGGTCATATAACGACCTAGGCCTTCATCTCGCCCTCCCTATATTTCTGTTGATACAGAACTAACAGCTGTATTTGCTGTAAGCTTTCCAACTATCAGGACCAATTCACAGCAAGATACTGACCACTGTGAACTTTTGGTAACAGAATCATTTGTACTGCAGCAAGAAATATTTTGTGCTATGCACAGATAAACCCTTTACATAAAGAAAGAGGCAGATTGGGATCTTAAGCTAATCCAACCCTGTTCCTGTTCACTGTTAATATGGCGACAAAAGTTGAGCTAATCCTAGAAGAGCTATGCCTAACGATGGAAGAACATTTTAATAGTCTCATCAGAGACGTGGAAACATTGCTAACTCCTTTACTTGACGTCACTTCAGTCAAAGGGACATCTCCGGCTATGCCAGATATATTGCACGAAGTGGCTTTTGCGACATATAACGAACCACTGCTGCACACTTTAGAGCAATCTCCTGAGTTCTCCCGTTTGGTGCGGGAGCCTAAGATTAAGATGACAAGATGGCGGGTGGAAAGCGCGGCACAGGTGGAATGTTTAGCATTTTGGCAGCACTCGGATGGAATTGTAGAGGAGTTACAGAGAGGAGCGCTCTGCCTTACCTCTTTAGGATCAACGGATCAGAGGATTGCATGCCTGACCTCGGACTATATTTTCCCTTTCTATTTGCCACTCTCGCCGGTACCAGAGAGAAAAGTGAGGGCCCAGCAGCTGACTTTCGTTTTTGAGCGCCAGTATTGGCACAGAGAGACAACATCGTTAACATTGGCTATGTGGAGCTGGCAAGTTTTCAATTCAGGACATTCTAGTCAGGCTCTTGTTTCTAATATGGTCAGACAGGGTGTGGGCTAAGAAGAGACATTAGGTCCAGACTTGATTCATTATGGTACACATAATATAATTCTCCGGGCGAGCAGAGGAATGGTTCAAGTCTAATTACATTTATTTTATTTATCTGTGCATTTATTGTTAAAGTGCGCATGCCAAGAACTATTGATGCCATTTTTTTTTCATTTAACCATCCCACCCCTGAGCCTTAGCTACAGTCTAGATAAGCTGGTGATCTGTTACTTAACAACTAGCCGTTTTGATGTAATAATCCTACTATCCATACATTTTATCTTCTCTGAGGTTCTACCTTTCATAAATGAAGGGAGCTTATAACCTGATTCCATAAGCGGTGCATACAGTTATTCATTATGGTAGTCCCGTGCCAGTTTGGTAGTACAGCTTCAACCCTAACCATTCAGGATGTCACTATACCTTATATTTTACCTAGTAATAGCTGGATTTTTCACTTTATCATGTAAATACATTTAACATCATTTTGACATAGCCTAACATGGTTTCTCATACTGTAGTTGTTCTTATATATTATTTGTAGAGATCTTTTTATGTGACTGCTGGAGTATTCAGTGTTACTATTTTGATCACCATCTGTGCCTAATTATATAGATCTAATGTACACCGAACTGCCTAACCTACAAGCTATATTACTTATCATGTTTTTTGTTTGTTGACATGTATATAGCCACTGTGCATAATCATATGGTTTAATACAGGGTATTGTATTATCTCTCATTTTCAGAACTGTTTCAATCGCATCTGAATATTACATAGAATGTATACTACCGGTATAGACATATTTGTTCCCTACATTTCCTACAAACCTTATAATATCCCTCTCACTTGTGTTATACTGTAAAATTAAGAGTTTAGTTCTATCTCTATAGCTGTTCACAATTTGTATGTTGTATATAATGCTTGATAGTTTAAATATCAAAATAATAACAAAAAAGAGGTTCTTCATCTGAGATCCAAGAGAGATCTCACTCTACTTGAAATTACCTACTATAATTGTGTATGTTATATATCATTGTGAGGTCCAAGAGTGGCCTTTTGGATTGTTCAGTGGGTATAAAGTATTAATGGCAACTGATGTGCATTTTAAGATTAAGCTATGTCATGCAATGTAATTATACACTGTATTTGTATATTTTTCAATGACATTTGTTATATGTTTGCCTTATCTGAAACCTTAATAAAAATATTTAAAATGAAAAAGTTAAATTTTATCTTATTTCCACAAGTTCAAGAAAAGCTGTTGTGTAAATGATATACTAGATATTGGAAAATATAAACCTAGAGTGCTAATTTGTATATCTTGATAAGAGTAGGTCTCTTCATAATTCGTCTAAGATTATACATTTCCAGTTGGCATTTTTTGTTTAACACCCCCACACCCGTAAACTTTACCCCTAAAATACTTCCTACTGCAGTTATTTAAAAAGAAAAAATCTACAATTTTTATTTTTAATAATATACACTACACTGTATTTTAGGGGCATTTGGGGCACATTTAAGCAACGATAAATGGGCATTTTCCAGTTTGCAGTAATTCGATAAATTAGTGCTCCACTTGTAAACTAGCTCTAAATATCATAAATTTTGTCAATAATTCAATATTTAGAGGTAATAATTATTCTTATGGGAAGGCTCAAAAAATTAAGCATGTAATATAAAAGCTAAATTTTCTTCATTGTCTGATTGACTTGGCAATTAATGGTTTTAACTGTCTTGACTGAGAAAATCAGGAATATCACATTCTGGACTGGTTAAGAAAAAGTTCTACTGGCTTGTAAAAAAATATCTTTAAAATATGTTAGTCATCTGTGTTGTAATAGTATTTTATAGGCTCCATGTACTAAGCCGTCAATTAATCCGTCATTGTAGACGCGGATAAACTCACCGTTACTCACCACGGGTGAAATGGTGTCCGCTGTCGCTATGTACTAATAATCCCCCAATAAATAGACACATCTAGCCCGCCGCGAGCAGTGGCGGATTATTGATAAATTTGACGCCTCGCTCGCCGCGACTAAGCTAATGTACTTAACTTTCAGTCGAATTGTCTGGCCAATTATTAACACGTGACATGCAAGGTGTCAGAAACATCATAGTAGTCGCGGGAAAGGAATTTAGCCCCTATAAAACTTCAACTTTTCTAAACAACTTTATTATTGTATAAAAAATTTTGGAGAGTGATTGCAGAGCGTTATTTTTTGTGATCTTTATTTACAAATTCGATATGGCTTCATCTGGATCTGATACCACTTCAAAATCCAAAAATCCTCACTTTTCGCATCAGCAAAACGTTGTTTTGATAGACATGATTATTGACTCATGATTATTTGTTTGGATGTCGTGTCAAACAGACAAATTTTTCGAGGAGGAAGCAGATCTTGCAAAGGATAAGCGATGCCGTTAGTGCCCAGGGTCCTGGAAAAAAGGATGTTGATCAGCTGAAGAAGCGTTACAACGACATTAAACGTTTCCCCAAAGCTAAATTAGCCAAAGAAAAATATTCGGCACGTGCTACCGGAGGTGGACCAGCATATGTGGCCGACCTCAATGACTATGAGCAGAAGCTTGTTCAGCGTCTAGGACCAGAGTTCATCACTGGCATAACGGATGATTGTGACAGTGATTTAAGAGGTAAATGTGCAACATAATTGATGCAAAAATGTTTGTTAAATTATGATAGCTCAGTGTCTCCAATATATATTTCTTAAAAATAACATGATCTGACTTCTTATGCTTCCGTATCTGAATCCATATAGGCCATATAGGCCCGAAATACTCATCATTTATGTCACACTAAATTTAAAAATATGGGATTGTACAATAATAGGGTTTTTATACTGAGGTTTTTTTTAAGCTATAACGGGAATATTCATTTTTTAAGAGTTGATTATAAATATAGGGGGCAATTATTATTGTGATCCCTAAAGATAACACCCATGTGTTCATTTACAAACCAGTATTGCATTGAAACTCCTTAAAGAGATAATGACAATATAAATAATGCAATTTGAAACTATAAAAAAAATATTGATGTTGTGTAACATGGTATGTTCGACATTAATTATGAAATACAATTATTTTAAATTCATATCACTTTAACTTTTATCTCTGCATATTCTGACTGACCCCTGATCACATGCCTTCTTAAATGTATTATCTATTGACTTCCATGTAGCAGTATTTGAGTATAGAATATTATTTTGAACATATTTCAAAATTAGTTGATAATATATAATTGTTCTCAGCTTTTTAGAGATATACTTTTTTCAGACATAGCTATTCACATAGTTGACACAGTCACATGACCCATCTATGTGCATCAACAAATGATCATTTACTGAGCCTGTATAGATTTGCTTTTCATCAAAGTATATCAATGCAATGAAGCCAAAAAGATAATACAGATAATGCAAAAGTACAAGTTATGCAAGATGTTGACAAACAATATCTATGTACAAGGTAAAATACTCCCCTCTGTTTGCACCGCCGCCGTCTATCAGTCTCTCCCAAAATGAGACTGTGGTAATTGTAATGGTTTGTAGTATAGAGGCGCAGGTGTTTTCTTGATTATGCTCCAAAATTGCCTGAGAATGAGAGGACTTTATTTCTGTGTGTGTAGATCAACACCATATAATTGTGCAGTATACTTACTCTGAAAAATTCAGAGTCCAGCTCCTTCTTACTAAGTCTGAATGATAGTGTATTCCCCCAATCCACTGCAACTGTGGATACAAAGTGTTGTACTTCAAATGTGCAGTATACTTACTCCGATAAAATCGGAATCCGGCTCCCTATACAGCACTCCCGCTGGTGTGGTTGGTAGAAATCCAAAAAGGCAGCAAGCAAAATTTCGTAAAAATACAAATTTATTTTAAAATGTCACTCTGGACAGAAAAGATAAAAGCTCATATTAAGAGGCTCTACGCGTTTCAACGATGTCTCGTCTTTCTCAAGAGCTGTAAACAGGTAAAGTGCTGCCTTTTGGATTAACACAGGTGTTTTTATACAGGAGTAATTGGTGTTCATTTTCCGGTCTAACCGGAGCCAGATTTACAAAACAATTTTTCAAGATTTACTTAAGGTGTCAATATTGTCAGCCGATTTTTAATTAGACCATTGTTAATATGCAAAATTTGCAAAGATCTATTTAATAATTGTATAAATCAGATGGCAATATTCGCAGATTTTCATTTTGTTCCTAGGACCAATCAAAGTTAGTTAAACCAAAGTTCCCTTTCGAGTACATATTGGACATAAGTTCTAAATCAGGTCCGCTTCTACCTTTAGATTTACATGGATATTTTTATACAGAAGTTATTATTGTTCCTTTTCCGGTCTAACCAGAGCCGGACTTACAATAGATATACAAGATTAGCAATATTGTCAGCCGATCTATGTTTAGATCGTAGTTAGTGTGCAAAAATTCGCAAGGATCTAGTTATACTCGTATAAATCGGATGGCAATATTCAAACATTTTTACCTTATTCTTAGAACCAATCAAAATCGGTTAAACAAAAGTTCCCTTTCAAGTTCATTTAGTACATTAGTTCCAAATCAAGTCTGCTTCTGTGTTATTATCACGTGTTCGGTGAGAGGACCAATCCTGGGTGTTTTGTTTCCATTTTGTTTTCATTCCGATGTGAAGGGATTTTCGTCCGATGTGAAAAAGGGAGTCTGTATCAATTTGTCCAATGTTATAAAAAGTCCAATGTTGAGTTACAATCTGAAAATAATAGTGCAGATCACTAGGGGTTCAGTTAAATGGATAAGCCAAACGTAACTTTATAAAACTGAAACATACTAAAATAAAATGAAATAAAGTGATCGATTTGGGGATTATTTCCTTACAATACTCTCTTTAGCCAAAAGATTCTATCTGTACAGTAATAAATTAAAAACTAAAATAGAATAAAAAACAAATAAAATAATATTAAAAATAAATATAAAAGGGGGACTTCCGGGCAGCGGCCATGTTTGGTCGCATCTCTGCATGCTGCTCCGGCTTTTTGGAAGAACTTTTATAATATCATCATATAATCGCAGCATCTATACAATTGTTATACAGATCTGAAGTCTACTATTAACAGAGCAACGAATGTGATAGATTCTGACAAAATTGCTGCTGGCATCAGTGCTCGGAACTACTCGGAGGCCTTGGCCTCCTCTATACCCCCCGGCAGGGAACACTCCTACCCTGTCGTTACGTGGCGCTATATATGTGCTGAATTGCAATCAGGTAGCAACTATCAATTCTGTGGAACCTTATATTCACCATGCAACAAGCAATCTTTATGCTCCTGGAGGAACATTTCCTTAAGCTGCATCGTCTAGTGGATCTGTGCTTTAGCACTAAAGAACTTTCTTCTTACGATCCTGTCATGGCGGCAGAGGGGGCTGGGGGCGATATACAACTTCAACCTCAGGAACGAGCAGAAACCCTTTGCTACCCGCAATGCATAGAACCGGACCCTCAAGAGATAGAGATGCCTAAAGCGCACACTGGCGGAGGTAGCTGCAGTGAGTTGGGGTTGGGGAGTGCCGAGGTCTTGGTCCACACCATTAATATCTACAATGCCGGGAGCCCTATTTGTTTCTTTAGCCTACCAGAGCTGAGCCACCTAATCCCTCTCTGCCTGCCAAAGTATGGGGAGTCTACAGAGTACCTTGCAGCGATCTGTGTGGAGCTCCGATTTACTTTACAGAAATACTGTCTTACCCTGCTTATGGGAGGGAGCACTGATGGAGTCAGACTGTTGAAACGATCCGGCATAGGATGATGTTTCAAAGCTCATATACGCAACAGAGATATGGTAGACTATGCCAGGGAAGTGTTTCAATATCTCCTGAGTTGCTTATAGAAGAGCGCTGGAACTGCTCCTATATAACCACCCGATATGGGAACTTTTTAATCTTTCACTATGTTGAACATTCTGGTTCAAATGTAGCACGCAAGAACCCTAATGGCGGTTCCTAAGTCTAAGTTTTGAGGGGCTGTATTTGTTTTTACACTGTTACAATTCTTACACTCCAGGTTGTGTTAGCTTCTGTAACTTGGGCTGTCTCCGTGTATGTGCGTGTCCCCCCCCCCTCTGTTTATAATAGCAGCCAACTTGATTTGATTCGATGTCTTGCTTACTTATAGTGCTTATTTGTGTTAGCTTCTGTAACTTGGGCTGTCTCCGTGTATGTGCGTGTTCCCCCCCTCCCTCTGTATATGATAGCAGTCAACTTGATTAGATGTCTTGCTTACTCATAGTGCTTATGCAGATTGTATGATAGTTTTAATTCTTTCTGAAAGACTATATATTGTTCTATATCATCATCCACAGAGAATAGCTGTTAAATGTTGCCAAGGTGTGTGAATGGGGAAATATGTATAACATAGATTTTTGCATGTATATTCTGTTCATCTACTTGCCCTACTATTAGGGCCTGGGTTCATTTGCAATACTGAAGATTGGAGTAAATAATTTGCTAAATAGGTTGAAGGCCTGTACATTAACTTATCTACACCAATATAGAGGTTAGTCATGCAGGAGACAATACCCTTACATACATGTTTTTTTCTGTGATAGTTAAGAGCATTCCAGGACTCCAGAGGCTCCTCGAAATTCTTTGCATATACATTTCAATAGACCCCTTATCTTAACATTAGCTCTCCTAACCTTGTAGCCATCCTGCGTTTGTAATTACTATTATGACTCATTTCCCCAATGCCGACTGTCAGCGGCCGGGACAGTAAAGGCATGCTTATTATCATAGGGGATTAGTGCGATATCTCTAGACAACAGACACAGTGTTCTACTAGAATTATGGTTGCAGGGTTGGACCTTACAAGGTCTCTTGGTATACTGTACTGACTACATAGAAAAGCTCACCTATACATGGCCCTCCTTTAATAACATCACATTTTGTCTCCTAGCCTGCTCTCCTACCGTAGATTGACCAAACTCTAAATGCTTTTTTAATGCCCATTTACAAGCTATACTTTAATTATGGTTGTACTTTGGGATGTCCATCACTCTGTTTATGCCCATAGGTAGTTCCTCAGAGTCCCTTGACATTATAACAGCCTGCTACTTATAGTATGTTACCTGATTGCTTAGTAATATAAAATATAAAATCTGAGATATTCATAGTGGGATCCAAGAGAGGTCCCTTCATTACATTATACCTTCCCTTGCCCTTTTTTTTTAGATTTGACTTTTCCTTTAAGGTCCATGAGTGGCCTTTTAAGTTTATTAGGGAAGGTTAGCCTCTATATAGGCACTATATGGTAATATGACAAGTAATGTTATTCTATATTGTACTACAATGTTTTTTGCCTGTTTATGATGCTTGTAAGCCTATCCTTTGTATCTCAATAAAAAACATTTAAAAAAAAAAAAAAAAAAAATATAAAAATGAAAAAATGGAAAATAAAAATGTAAACTATTTCTAAAATAGAATAGTACTGTAGTTTTAATATGAATGCTAAGATGTGAATAATCAGATAATGAATTTATTATATGTGGAAATCCATAAAGGCTGCTACTCTTATGTCCTTATTCAGTCCATAATGGCCATAGGTCTTTAGTGTATATATCAACCAAAGTTCTCTCTTGTTTAATGATTTATCCATCTCTCCTCCTCTCCAGTGTAGAGAAACCTTTTCAATACCTATCCAGAATAAATGATTTTTATTTTTATAGCATTGACAGTTGTTAAAATGAATAGGGACACCATGGTCATCCTTCTTTTTTTCTATTTTGTACATATGTTCAAGTATTCTAGTTTTTATAAATCTTGAGGTCTGACCCAAATATTGAATTTTGCATTCGCATTGCAGTAGATAGATTACATTCTTAGTTTTGCAGCTAATTAAATCTTTTATTGGATATGTTTTACCGGTTACTGTTGAATTAAAAGTTTTGTATGTCTTTTTTGTGTGGTTGCACGCTTTACAGTGCCCACAAGTATAAAAACCTGTCAAGTTTGAAATCTTAATGGGTTTGGGTGGATTCATTCCTTTTATAAGAGATGGGGCTAGTTTTTGCTTAAAGTTCATGCCTTTTCTAAAAGTGATTTGAGGTCTGTTAGGAATGGTGGTTTTTAAATATTCATCATTTTTTAAAACTTTCAAATGTTTGTTTATAATGTGTTTTATTTGTCTATGCCCACAATTAAAGGTAGTGGTGAATCTTGGAAAATGAGTCTTGAATGTTTCTTGTTTATGAATTGTGTTTGATATTAATGTTGTTCTATCCCTCTTTGCCACTTCTTTTCTAACATCTTCTAATTGGTTAGTTTCATATCCCTTTTCTTCAAATCTTTCTTTAATAATTTTTGATTGTATTTCAATTAAATAATTTTGAAAAAGCATTTTCTTATGAGATCATGAAAGGAAAATGTTTTTTTTTCATGTCCCTTTAATGATTGTGCCTTCATTCACTTCTGTGCTGATATTATTATTAACAGTATTAGCTTTCAGTTTAAACTAGAAATAAAAATAAAAATAAAAATGTATTAATAATTATTTTTTTTTCTTTCTTTTTAAAGCAACACCAACAACACAAGGACAGCCTGGGAGGAGTACCAATGAAGTGCCCACTTGTTCAACTTCTTCTTCAGCTGTTTACAGACCATCTACCGGTGCATCTGGTTCCAGACCTTCTACCAGTTTTTCTCAGGGACAATTTATACGCTCCACATCTACTGTTACACACAGTTCTTCATCTGCGGACACACTTCCTGATGTAAGGACCAGCACTCCAGAAACTGGTGTTGGCAGAGCAACTGGTAAGTACATTACTAATTAAATGAATAATTACAATGTTGTGTGTGTTATCTCTTTTATCTATCAAATCCAAAATATGTTTTTTTTTTTGTACACAAATGTCAAATGTCAGTATTGACATAATCTAGTTCGAGATCGTTTACAGATGGAATGTTATTTGAAGGACAAATAGAAATGATCTTAGATTTTCATGAAAGGGACACTGTACAATTTTTTTAAATGATGATTCCTGCAGAGCATGCAATTGTAAGCAACTTTCTAATGTACTTACATTTTAACATTATTTTCATTTTGATAATTGATAATAGTATTAAATTAGAAAGTTGATTGAAATTGCATGCTATATATCTTAATCACAAAAATATTATTTTTGGTTCAGTGTCCCGTTAATTGCAAAGTACATTTTCATTAATAATTGTACTAATCGATTTTTTCTTGAATGTAATAGCGTTTGAATATATGGTAACATTTACTCAAAACCTATTTTTTTATTATTTTTTTTGTATAGGTGATTTGGGACGTCTTTTCCAGAGATTGACTTGACATTCATCTCCATTATTTGATGGTATGTATCACATATGTGTATATATATATATAATATAATTTAAATTTGTGTATGACTGTTGTATCTGCTCTCTCCTTTTTTTTTTTTTTTTGCTCTTTCCTTCTATTCTATTTCTGAAACTGTGTTTAGAAAATGTTATTTTTATTTACTAACAATTTTTTATGTCTTGATCTAGAAGAAGGTTTATTTATTCACAAATATTACCTCTTGATGTGGTGTTATCTATTCTATCTACTATATTGGCTTCTACACCTATGTGCACTCCTTTAAAGCTTTCATCAGAGCCAACTCCTAGAAAAATGCAATATGTATTAATTAAAACTTAGATTTTCTTAGATTTCAGATTAAATAGTATGAAACATACCTTTATCAACCATCATTGTTCTTAAAACTTCTATACTTGGTTGACTATCATCTGAACTCAAGGCTTCAAATATTGGCACACTTTCAGGATTTTGAAAATCTTCTATTTCACACCTATTATTTACGTCTTCCATGGTAATATCTATGAATGTAATTACAAAGATAAAGATAGAAAACTATTTAAGCCAAAACCTAAAATATATTATTTATAAGTTAAATAACAACTCATTACCTGTCTGTGTGTTTTTATTAAAAACTTTATATGGATTTGGAGATAATTCAATATCCAATAGTGTTAGTGGCATAGGTGGAGATAAAGCTTCACTTCTGGGTGTTTGTACCAACATTGACCAGAGGTAGCATGGTGGCTGTTCACACTTACTTTTCCTACTTCTCATATCTATAAACATATTAATAAAAAAAGATTTTAATTTAAAAATTAAAATTTAATTAATTATAATCATTTTTTTTCCCCAAAACATAGAAATTATGCTTAATATTACAATTACAATAAATGGACACTGAGCAATTTTTTTTTCTGTTGGGATTCAAATAGAACATGCCATTTTAAACAAATTTATAATTCACTTCAATTTTTAAATTTTCTTCATTCTCTTACGGCTAGATTTGGAGTTTTGTCGGTAACGACCCGAAAAACTAACGCCGGCTTTTTTCTGGCCGCACCATAAAAATAACTCTGGTATTGAGATTCCACAGAATGGCTGCGTTAGGCTCCAAAAAAGGAGCGTAGAGCATTTTTAACGCAGCTTCAACTCTTGATACCAGAGTTGCTTACGCAAGTGGCCAGCCTCAAAAACGTGCTCGTGCACGATTCCCCCATAGGAAACAATGGAGCTGTTTGAGCTGAAAAAAACCCAAACACCTGCAAAAAAGCCGCGTTCAGCTCCTAACGCAGCCCCATTGTTTGCTATGCGGTAACCCTTCCTAGGTCTGCACTTAACACTCTAACATGTACCCCAAGTCTAAACACCCCTAACCTTACACTTATTAACCCCTAATCTGCCGCCCCCGCTATCGCTGACCCCTGCATATTATTATTAACCCCTAATCTGCTGCTCCGTAAACCGCCGCTACTTACATTATCCCTATGTACCCCTAATCTGCTTCCCTAACATCGCCGACCCCTATATTATATTTATTAACCCCTAATCTGCCCCCCACAACGTCGCCTCCACCTGCCTACACTTATTAACCCCTAATCTGCCGAGCGGACCTGAGCGCTACTATAATAAAGTTATTAACCCCTAATCCGCCTCACTAACCCTATAATAAATAGTATTAACCCCTAATCTGCCCTCCCTAACATCGCCGACACCTAACTTCAATTATTAACCCCTATCAGCCAATCAGATTGAGCTTGCATTCTATTGGCTGTTCCGATCAGCCAATAGAAGGCAAGCTCAATCTGATTGGCTGATTGGATCAGCCAATCGGATTGAACTTGATTCTGATTGGCTGATTCCATCAGCCAATCAGAATATTCCTACCTTAATTCCGATTGGCTGATAGAATCCTATCAGCCAATCGGAATTCGAGGGACGCCATCTTGGATGACGTCCCTTAAAGGAACCGTCATTCTTCAGTTGGACGTCGCCGGAAGAAGATGGGTCCGCGGTGGAGGTCTTCAGGATGGAGCCGGTCGTCATCGGATGAAGATAGAAGATGCCGCTTGGATCAAGATGGTTGCCAGTCCGGATCGCCTCTTCTTCCCGGATAGGATGAAGACTTTGGAGCCTCTTCTGGACCTCTTCAGACACCGGATGATGGATCGCCAACCCCCGCTTGGGTTGGATGAAGATTTTGGAGCCAGGACGGATCGGTGATACCTGGTGAGGTGAAGACAAGGTAGGATGATCTTCAGGGGCTTAGTGTTAGGTTTATTTAAGGGGACTTTGGGTTAGATTAGGGGTATGTGGGTGGTGGGTTGTAATGTTGGGGGGGTATTGTATGTTTTTTTTTACAGGCAAAAGAGCTGAACTTCTTGGGGCATGCCCCGCAAAGGGCCCTGTTCAGGGCTGGTAAGGTAAAAGAGCTTTGAACTTTAGTAATTTAGAATAGGGTAGGGCATTTTTTATTTTGGGGGCTTTGTTGTTTTATTAGGGGGCTTAGAGTAGGTGTAATTAGTTTAAAATTGTTGTAATATTTTTCTTATGTTTGTAGATATTTTTTTATTTTTTGTAACTTAGTTCTTTTTTATTTTTTGTACTTTAGTTAGTTTATTTCATTGTAGTTATTTGTAGATATTGTATTAAATTAATGTATTGATAGTGTAGTGTTAGGTTTAATTGTAGGTAATTGTAGGTATTTTATTTAATTAATTTAATGATAGTATAGTGTTAGGTTTAATTCTAACTTAGGTTAGGATTTATTTTACAGGTAATTTTGTAATTATTTTAACAAGGTAACTATTAAATAGTTCTTAACTATTTAATAGCTATTGTACCTGGTTAAAATAATTACAAAGTTGCCTGTAAAATAAATATTAATCCTAAAATAGCTACAATGTAATTATAATTTATATTGTAGCTATATTAGGGTTTATTTTACAGGTAAGTATTTAGATTTAAATAGGAATCATTTATTTAATAATAGTTAATTTATTTCGTTAGATTAAAATTATATTTAATTTAGGGGGTGTTAGTGTTAGGGTTAGACTTAGCTTTAGGGGTTAATCCATTTATTAGAATAGCGGTGAGCTCCGGTCGGCAGATTAGGGGTTAATAATTGAAGTTAGGTGTCGGCGATGTTAGGGAGGGCAGATAAGGGGTTAATACTATTTATTATAGGGTTAGTGAGGCGGATTAGGGGTTAATAACTTTATTATAGTAGCGCTCAGGTCCGCTCGGCAGATTAGGGGTTAATAAGTGTAAGCAGTTGGAGGCGACGTTGAGGGGGGCAGATTAGGGGTTAATAAATATAATATAGGGGTCGGCGGTGTTAGGGGCAGCAGATTAGGGGTACATAAGGATAACGTAGGTGGCGGCGCTTTGCGGTCGGCAGATTAGGGGTTAATAAGTGTAGGCAGATGGAGGCGACGTTGAGGGGGACAGATTAGGGGTTAATAAATATAATACAGGGGTCGGCGGTGTTGTTAGGGGGAGCAGATTAGGGGTACATAAGGATAACGTAGGTGGCGGTCGGCAGATTAGGGGTTAAAAAAATGTATTTGAGTGTCGGCGATGTGGGGGGACCTCGGTTTAGGGGTACATAGGTAGTTTATGGGTGTTAGTGTACTTTAGAGTACAGTAGTTAAGAGCTTTAGAAACCGGCGTTAGCCCAGAAAGCTCTTAATTACTGACGTTTTTCCTGCGGCTGGAGTTTTGTCGTTAGATGTCTAACGCTCACTTCAGAAAAGACTCTAAATACCGGAGTTAGAAAAATCCCATTGAAAAGATAGGATACGCCATTGACGTAAGGGGATCTGCGGTATGGAAAAGTCGCGGCTGGAAAGTGAGCGTTAGACCCTATTTTGAGTGACTCCAAATACCGGAGGTAGCCTAAAACCAGCGTTAGGAGCCTCTAACGCTGGTTTTCACGGCTAACGTCAAACTCCAAATCTAGGTCTTAGTTTCTTTATTTAAAAAAAAAAGGCATCTAAGCTATGTTTTGAGTTCAGTACAAGGTAAAACACTTTTTTTTGGTGCATGAATTAACCCACCAATCATCAAGAAGAACACAATAATGTTTTCCCACAAAATGTGCCTGCATCTAAACTTAAATTATTGCTTTTCAAATAAAGATACAGAAAAGAATGAAAAATAATACAGAAGAGAATTATGAAAATAATTTGATAATAGGAGTACATTGTAAAGTTGGTTAAAATGGCAATTAGATTTTACTCTACTAACTCAGTTCTGCATGCTTACTTTTCTAACATGTTTCAATGGTATATAGTAATATAGTTATATTTTACTCTACTAACTCAGTTCTGCATGCTTACTTTTCTAAGATGTTTCAATGGTATATAGTAATATAGTTATATTTTACTCTACTAACTCTGTTCTGCAAGCTACTTTTCTAACTTGTTTCAATTGTATATACTAATATAGTTATATTTTACTCTACTAACTCAGTTCTGGATGCTTACTTTTCTTACTTGTTTCAATTGTATATACTAATATAGTTATATTTTACTCTACTAACTCAGTTCTGCGTGCTTACTTTTCTAACTTGTTTCAATTGTATATACTAATATAGTTATATTTTACTCTACTAACTCAGTTCTGCATGCTTACTTTTGTAACTTGTTGCAATTGTATATACTAATATAGTTAAAGTAACACTAAAAAAATAATAATATTGTCCTTGTTTCATCAATGATGACACAGTTCAAAAATACCATGATTATTTTCTATTAAAAAAAAATTTAAGATATAATTTTGGAACTTACATGTCCTTATCAATCTTATTAGATTTATAGTACTTCAGTTCTCTTCTCTTTAAGTCACTATATTTCGTCTCAGCATCTCGTATATTATTTTGTCTCGAAATTACTGTCTCACTGCCCTTACACCACCAATCTGTTTAGGGAAATATTTATCCATGGCATAAACTAATATCACTAATAAAGACCCTGAAAGGGGTTGAAACGCGTAGAGGACATTTCCTGCCATTTACTGTGGGCTGTTTGACATTTTGCAGCTAAGCTGAACTCTGCGTACCCTGGTGTACTGAAGTGCAGAGGATCGTCTGGATATATCCGTGGAAATTACTTGCGCAAGTAGTCACCTAGGATCCGGGAACCGGGTGACGTCACTCACGGAAATCTGAAAGCCAGGAACCGAAGGAGAAGCCATAGTGTCGGGTCAGGTGAGGAGGCCGACAAGTAGACACTTTGAGGAGGTAAGAGAGCCTCCCAGCTCCATTCAGTATCATTGACTGTTCCAATCACTAATACAGCGGTAAGGGAATGAGATAAACCACTTTGATCTGTAGCCATATTGAAAAAGAGCTACTGAAGGTAAAGCGAGGACGCTGACATCCGGGGGCACACATACTAGTAACTTGTGTTGGAGAACTGCAAATTTAGCCCATATTGACTTCCAAATCTATAAGAATCTAAGTTGGGGATCCTCATAAGAGAAAGTATCAGCTGGACACTGTGATACTGGCATTTATATAGTCTGTTATGTGCAATAAGAGTCTGAGAGATTGTATTGTTGAATGAGCAGTGTGAATGTTTATCTGGTAATAAGACATACATGTTTTAGCTGTTTAAGAGATTTTTTATCTTTTATCTGAATTTTGGATTTTAACCATTGATGGGTTTTAGTTATACTCTGATTGATTTTTATATTGATTAAAATTGCTATATTTTATACTAGTATTGGTTCATTTATCTATTTTATATAAGGTGACATCAATCTATTTGACACATAGTGATACCACATATCTATAAATCCTACTGCTTTTTAGCGCCTTCTAAAGCTATTGCTTTACTAATTTATATCTTTTGAATTGTCTAGGGAGGAGACAATTACCATAGTTAGGCATAGTAGGATTGGTCTAGCGCTGTACCCTATCTATCTTTGTAATATCACTAATTTGCCAGCATCAAAAGGTTCAGGACGCGACATGTTTGACGATGACTTCATTAATCGTTATGTCAATCATTAGCGCATTGATCTAGATATGTATCCCAGAAAAATTTAAACAATATAATGTATATGTAGATTAATGCATTTTGTGAATGTTTGTAAATTGATTCTATGGGGGGTAGTTATCAACGTGTCTACTTTTCCTGCCTTCGCCGCCCCAATACGCCACGGACCTGCAAAAATTCGCCTAAGTTATCAAAAAATCTGTCAAAAAGCCGCGCACCAAGTACGGGGCGATGAGCAGTGGACTGTGAGAGTTATCACTTATCCGATCTCGCTGCTCTTTGGCTTTTTCACAGCTTTCTTGCTAGCCTGTCACTAAGCACCCACACTATACTATACTGTTCTACCCCCTATACCGGCGCCCCCGGAGCCTCCCGCAACTAAATAAAGTTACTAACCCCTAAACCGCGCTCCTAGACCCCGCCACAACTCTTATAAATGTATTAACCCCTAAACCGCTGCTCCTAGACCCCGCCGCAACTCTTATAAATGTAATAACCCCTAAACCGCCGCTCCCGGACACCGCTGCCACCTACATTATACCTAGTAACCCCTATCCTGCCCCCCTATACCGTCGCCCTCTATAATAAAGTTATAAACCCCTATCCTGCTGATCCCGCACCTCGCCGCAACTAAATAAATAGTTTAACCCCTAAACCGCCGCTCCCTGACCCCGCCGCAACCTATATTAAATTTATTAACCCCTATCCTGCCCCCCCCCTACACCGTCACTGCCTATAATACATTTATTAACCCCTATCCTGCCCCCCACTACACCGCCGCCACTGTAATAAAATTATTAACCCCTAAACCTAAGTCTAACACTAACCCTAAAACCCCCCTAACTTAAATATTAATTAAATAAATCTAAATAATATTTCTAAATTGAACTAAATTAATCCTATTTAAAACTAAATACTTACCTTTAAAATAAACCCTAATATAGCTACAATATAAATAATAATTATATTGTAGCTATCTTAGGATTTATTTTTATTTTGCAGGCAAATTTCAATTTATTTTAACTAGGTACAATAGCTATTAAATAGTTATTAACTATTTAATAGCTTACCTAGCTAAAATAAAGAGAAATTAACCTGTGAAATAAAAACTAACCTAAGTTACAATTACACCTAACACTACAGTATACTTAAATAAATTATTCCTATTTAAAACTAAATTAATAATTACATTGTAGCTATTTTAGGAATTATATTTATTTTACAGGTAACTTTGTATTTATTTTAGCTAGTTAGAATAGTTATTGAATAGTTATTAACTATTTAATAACTACCTAGCTAAAAGAAATACAAAATTACCTGTAAAATAAATCCTAACCTAAGTCCTAAGTTACAATTAAACCTAACACATAAGATAGCTACAATATAATTATTATTTATATTGTAGCTATATTAGGGTTTATTTTAAAGGTAAGTATTTAGTTTTAAATAGGATTAATTTAGTTCATAATAGAAATATTATTTCGATTTATTTAATTAATATTTAAGTTAGGGGGGTGTTAGTGTTAGACTTAGGTTTAGGGGTTAATAAATTTATTACATTGGCGGCGGTGTAGTGGGGGGCAGGATAGGGGTTAATAAATGTATTATAGGTGGCGACGGTGTAGGGTTGCAGATTAGGGGTTAATACATTTAATATAGGTTGCGGCAGGGTCCGGGAGCGGCGATTTAGGGGTTAATACATATATTATAGTTGCTGTGGGCTCCGGGAGCGGCGGTTTAGAGGTTAATACATATATTATAGTTGCGGTGGGCTCCGGGAGTGGCGGTTTAGGGGTTAATATGTATAGAGTAGCTTGCGGTGGGCTCCGGGAGCGGCGGTTTAGGGGGTAATAACTCTATTTAGTTGCGGCGGTGTAGGGGGGACAGATTAGTGGTGTTTAGACTCGGGGTACATGTTAGGGTGTTAGGTGCAGACATCTCCCATAGGAATCAATGGGATGTCTGGCAGCAGCAAACTTGTACTTTCGCTATGGTCAGACTCCCATTGATTCCTATGGGATCCGCCGCCTCCAGGGCGGCAGACTGAAAACCAGGTACGCTGGGCCGGAAAAGTGCCGAGCGTACCTGCTAGTTTTTTGATAACTAGCAAAAGTAGTCAGATTGTGCCGCACTTGTGTGCGGAACATCTGGAGTGACGTAAGAATCGATCTGTGTCGGACTGAGTCCGGCGGATCGAAGTTTACGTCACTAAATTCTACTTTTGCCGGTCTCTAGCCTTTGATAACTAAGGCAAATCAGCCTCGCCACAAATACGCTGCAGAATTCCAGCGTATTTGAGGTTGACGGCTTGATAACTAGGCCCCTATGTTTATAGTTATTATAAATGATATTTTGTTTATAAACATTTTCTTTGTTTCAGATGTGTTGATATGTATTAGAATTTTATTTGGTTTACACTAGTTATTAATAATATATAATATATAATGTTTCAAGATTGATTGTCAGTTTGTAATAAAATAATTTATTTTCCATTATTTGATGATAATTTGTGGGTGGTTTATTTATTTTCAATTTTTATAAAAATTATACAGTCAATATTTTTCTCCTACAAATGTAACATTGTATTAATGATATATATATTTATATTTACAATGACAATGTTTAATCTATATGAGCCACTATTCTTTGAAAAAATCTTGAATGGAAATAGATATTATTAAAGATAAGAAAATAAGTGTTAAGAGTAAGCCCTTAAGGTTTTTTTAATTGGAATATGGGCCAACCTAGGAGCTGTTAAAATTTGTGATTAAAATAAAACAAAGCAAATTAGCAAGTCTTTAAAATAAAAACTCCTATCTGAAAGCATAATACAATTCAATGACACAATACAATGAATTACCATCAGATATGGAGGGATTACATTACACAAATCACATTATGTAAAAGAGTTAGAGAAGCTATAGACACTAGTGTGATGTCACAAAGACAATGTATTACCTAAAATATATTGTCTGTAATTACTTTGATCATAAACTTTATTTATTTGAAACCTTTGATAATTGAAGAGCAACAACTGCAATGTATTTATCTGTTTATCAAGAGGGATTTTTAATAGCCTTAATTGTTAAAAAAAAGTAGAAGACAAGTTAATAAAGAAAGTTTTTTTATTGATCAACTGAAAACAGGAAGTTTAATCTTCAAAATATTGCTCGGAAACCATATCCCTTGTTGCCATACCACGCCTATTAGCTTGTTCTACACATATTTATTCTGTTAAATCATCAGCATCTATGGTATTTTCATCTTCTAATGGACAGCCTCTTTTGATTGCTATATTGTGCAGTATGCAGCAAACCAATATAATTTTTGCAACTTTCTCAGGTGCATACTGCATAGCACCACCAGAACGATCAAGACATCAAAACTGCATTTTCAAAAGACCAAAAGTCCTCTCAATTATCCCCCTGGTAGATCGGTGAGCTTCATTGAAACGTACTTGACTTCTGGTTTGTGGGTTGTTATAGGGAGTCAACAGCCATTCTGTACATGAGTAGCCTCCATCTCCTAATAGAACATATAATAAATATAAATATTAATAAAAATAATTATAAAGATTGACAACTATACGATACAATTTAAAAATATACATATTACTCTTTAATTACAGTCGACAAATTGGGCGCAATTTATGTACATGGAAATGAGAGACAAATTAGACGCCAGTTATGCTTACCTAGAAGCCATCCTTCAGGCATATCTCTGTCCTCGAACTTCCAGTATAAGCCAGTCTGCCTTAAGATGTAAGAATCATGACATGAGCCTGGGAAGTTTTAACGAACACTGATAATCCTCATGTTGGGGTCACAGACCATCTGGACATTCAAGGAATGGAAATGCTTTCTATTCCTATAGATCTCACGAGCTTGAAGTGGTCTTACAGCAACATGGGTGCAGTCTATGGCACCTAGGACATTGGGCATCCCAGCCATCCTATAGAAATTAGACTTTATAGACTGCCATTCTTCAGGGGTAGATGGCAAACAAACATATCGAGGAAAAATAACCATCATAGCCCCTATGACTTTTGATAAGTGGCGTGAAAAAGCAGATTGACTCATTCCAATAATGACGCTAGAAACTGCCTGAAAGGAGCCTGTTGCCATAAAATGCAATGCAGCTAATAGTTTCAGAAGTCCCGGAATAGCTTGTGAACGAGCCGTCATCGGCTCCAAATGATCTTCAATCTCTCGATACAGGTGTAATATGGATTCACGATCAAGCCTGAATCTTCGTATGATCTCTCGGTCAGAAAGGCCGTGCAAACCAACCCGTGGAAGGAATACAAGGGGGACACAAACTCTCCTTCTTCGAACCAATCGATTAGCGACATTTCCAGTATTCAGTCTTCTAGACCGCATTTGCATCACACGGAGAATAAACAAATACAGAAGTGTCTCCATAGCTGCCGAAATGAACAATGTAAGTACAATGCTGATATTACTGCCTTTTATATATGTCTAGACTGGCGTCTAGAATTACTTTCCTATTGTTTTTTACCTTACCCGCCACCTAAAAGTTGGCGAGGAAAAAATAATGAGGTGGGAGCGGAAATTGTCGCGAGCGGACAAATAGATTTTTTTAGTACATTCGTTTTTGGCGAGTTGGTGGTCAAATGTGTCTAATTACAGTGAAAAATGGAGAGGTAGCGAGGTTTGGCGGGTAAGTATGCTCGCAATTTTAAAGATGCGAGTTTGAACATAGTTGACGACTTTGTACATATAAGTTGCGAGTTTTGATGGGTAGCTCGCTGACTGCTTAGTACATTGAGCCCTATGTAAGCATTTTTAATTTTTTGAGTTTCAAACTAAACTCAAGGCATAGAGGTCAATTTATTAAATGTCGAGCGGACATGATTCGCTAAATGCCGAAAGTGTATAACATTGCACGAGCATTTATTGTGAAATGCTTGTGCAAAGTTATCCCTTGTTCATTTACGGCCAATCAGCCTCTAGCAGGGGTTGCTAATCATCCTGATCGTATCGGACAAGTTAAGGTGGTGGACAAGTTAAGGTACAGTGGCCTTACAACCGCTGCTTCTTAACTTATGTTTCCGCGAGCCAGAAACTTCATGCAGAGAAAGTCACATCTGCTGCTTTTTAAATCTCCCCCATAGAGGCATATTTTAAGAAATGTCTTGCGGACCTGATCCGACAGTGCGGATCAGGTCCGCAAGACATCGCTGAATACGGTCTCCGCCTTTAACATTGCACCAGCAGCTCACAGGGTTATGTGACCACTGCTTCATAACTGCTGTTTCTGGCGAGTCTGAAGACTTGCCAAAAACACGGGCCGTCAAGCTCCTTTCGGAGCTTGATAGATAGGCCCCATAGTCTTTTCCATTTACTGATCTGCACGATAATGTAGGACTGAATCTATTTTTTTTTTAAATATACTTAATCTAGGTAATCTATCCCATTTCTTACTTCCAACTTTTTCAATGAGATACAGAATACTTTACCTCCAAATCTTAAATATAATAGGAAATTTTAATATGCATTTTTTCTTTTTAGAGCTTACCCTAAGGTGTCACAAAAATCATTTAAGAGTGTTTTATAAGACTCTTTTAATCATGCATTTTTTATCATCAGAGTATCATGGTTCTTGTGTGGAATACTTGAATCTTTACTTTGGAGCTACTGTTCTGGCTCATTAGGCAGGTGTAAAAAATGCTGTAAAGTAGGAATCATTTCAAAAACAGAAATATTAATAGTTTTTTTTTATCAATTAGCAAAATGCAAGGTGACTGAACAGAAGAAAAATCTAAATCAAATCAATATTTGGTATGACCACCCTTTGTCTTCAAAACAGCATCAACTGTTCTGGGTAAACTTGCTCACAGTTTTTTAAGGAACTCAGCAAGTAGGTTGTTCCAAACATATTCGAGAACTTACTTCTGTGCATTTAGGCAGCCTCAGATGCTTCTGTCTCTTCATGTAATCCCAGACAGACTTAATTATGTTGAAATGAGGTCTCTGTGTGGGCCATACCATCACTTCCAGGACTCCTTGCCCTCAGGACTCTCCACCCCCCTCAACACACACACCTACTTATGAGCAAAAAGATGTTATGAGTTGAGTGCTAATTTATTGTGCGCCCGTTAATGGGGGAATTCACCCATTTAAGGGTGCACGATAAATAACCAGCCGATACAAGTTATGAGCTTGTGGTATCAATTAGCGCAGATCTCTGGTTTATTTTCAAAATGTCCCCCAATTGCCCTCAAATTGAAGTCTAGTGTTGCATTTTTAATAAAATAACATAACATTAAAAAAAAAATAACTGCACAAAGCAGTTTTTAGTGCTTAAAGTAAGCAGGTGTATGGTGTTAGAAAACAAATGGTACTGAAAAGTGCCTTTACATTGCTGTCAATGGGGACTGTGTGTTCACTGTAAATATATACATATGTATATCCTTATATACATATATATGTATGTATGAGTTAATATGTGTACATATAAACACATAAATATATATGTATATAATCATGTATATATACAGTGGTGGCTGGTGAATTTTAAATATGGTGGGGTGCTAGACCTCATCCCTTTAAAAAAAAGCCCTACCTCTCATATGGCAGTTTAATATCCCTTTAACTGTGTATTTATCCCTTTTTACAAGGTTTAAACACATAGATCATTTTATTATTGCACTATTGCCAACAAATAACTATTGCTGGCATATAACACAAGGGTTAGACATAGTTGAATGCCAGCAATAGGACAATAATAAAATGCATAACAATATACCTATCCCCAAATTGTGTCAGCGAGCATTTCACTACTGGTGGAATTCATTTTTATATATAAATATATTATCTCTTTAGAGTGACTGTACCATTTTAGATATGTATAATGGAAATGATACCTGGCTCTAATGTAGTTTTAAGTGTTTCTTATATGGACATTTGTAAAAAACAGAAACAAAGGCGCCACATGTGTAGATCAATGGATACCAAGATGTAAATCTGGACAAGACACAGGATACTCACAAACGTGAAGGCACTCTCTTGTGCCTGTTAGAGGCAGGCTGGTATTCTAAACAGCAAACCAGCTGGCTGTGTAAACGAATCCCCGTCGTGATGTCCTGGAAAGATGGATGTCCTGCAAGGCAGTCCTTGCCTGGATAGTGTTTTAAGTGTTTATGTGACTTTTATATAGAATCATAGAAGTTTATTTCTGGTTTCATGTGTTCATCACTATATACCTCATAGATCATACAGACTGTTTGATTTTTTTTTTTTTTTGTATAGTTTCCCCCATTTCTGAAATCAGGTGTCTTTAAAAAAAAAGTAAGAGAAAAAAAAACTATTTCTTTGAAAAAACAGAACTCTGGAGATGGTTAGTATGTTGGCATGGCAATTCTTCTGCACAACACGGAAATGTGGATACTATGGTATCTATTTATCAAGCCGTCAACTTACTTGCATTCGACGGCACCAATACACTTGCCTAAGCTCACCTAACATCGCTGCCCCGGACCTGAATACGCTTTCCAAAATTATCAAAAAAGCTGTCAAAAAGCTGCGCACCAAGTACGGTGCGATGAGCAGCGGGCTGTTGATAACTAACAGTCATCGATCTCACTGCTCTTCGGCTTTTGTACAGCTTTATTGTTACCCTGTCAATAAACACCCACACTATAATATACTGTTTACCACCTATACCGCCGATCCCGGACCCCGCCGCAACTCTAATAAATGTATTAACCCCTGAACCGCTGCTCACGGACCCCGCCGCAACTAAATAAAGTGTTTAACCTCTAAACTGCCACACCCTGAGCCCACCCCCACCTACATTATACTTATTAACCCCTAATCTGCAGCACCCTACACCGCTACCACCTACATTATATTTATTAACACCTAATCTGCCCCCCTACACCGCCACAACTGACATTATATTTATTAACCCCTAATCTGCCCCCCCTACACCACCGCCACCTACCTACGTTTATTAACCCCTAATCTGCCAACCCCAACGTCGCCACCACTATATTACATTTATTAACCCCTAAACCTAAGCCTAACCCTAACCCTAACACCCCCTAACTTAAATATAATTTAAATAAATCTAAATAAATATTACTATCATTAAATAAATTATTCCAATTTAAAACTAAATACTTACCTATGAAATAAACCCTAAGCTAGCTACAATATAACTTATAGTTACATTGTAGCTAGCTTAGGATTTATTTTTATTTTACAGGCAACTTTGTATTTATTTTAACTAGGTAGAATAGTTATTAAATAGTTATTAACTATTTAATAACTTCCTAGTTAAAATAAATACAAATATACCTGTAAAATAAAACCTAACCTAAGTTACAAATACACCTAACACACTATAATTAAATAAATTCCCTAAACTAAATACAATTAAATACAATTAAATAAAATTATTTAAAGTACAAAAAACCCCACTAAATTACAGAAAATAATAAAATAATTACAAGATTTTCAAACTAATTACACATAATCTAATTCCCCTATAAAAATAAAAAAGCCCCCCAAAATGAAAAAGCCCTACCCTACATTAAATTACAAATAGCCCTTAAAAGGGCCTTTTGCGGGGCATTGCCCCAAAGTAATCAGCTCTTTTACCAAAAAAAAAATTACAAACAACCCCCACAACATTAAAACCCACCACCCACACAACCATCCCTACTCTAAAACCAACCCAATCCCCCTTAAAAAATCTAACACTAACCCCTTGAAGATCACCCTACCTTGAGAAGTCTTCACCCAGCCGGGCCGAAGTCCTTAACGAAGCCGGCAGAAGTGTTCCTCCAGATGGGCAGAAGTGGTCCTCCAGACGGGCAGAAGTCTTCATCCAGACGGCATCTTCTATCTTCATCCATCCGACGCGGATCGGTCGATCTTCAAGACATTCGACGCGGAGCATCCTCTTCATTCGGAGTCTTCTTCAATAATGATGGTTCCTTTAAGTGACGTCATCCAAGATGGCGTCCCTTCAATTCCGATTGGCTGATTGGATCAGCCAATAGGAATGAACTTCCTATTCATTCCTATTCATCAGCCAATAGGATTTTTCCTACCTTAATTCTGATTGGCTGATAGAATTCTATCAGCCAATCGGAATTGAAGGGACGCCATCTTGGATGACGTCACTTAAAGGAACTGTCATTGTTGAAGAAGACTCCGGGTGAAGAGGATGCTCCGCGTCGGATGTCTTGAAGATGGACGAAGATAGAAGATGCCATCTGGATGAAGACTTCTGCCCGTCTGGAGGACTACTTCTGCTGGCTTTGTTAAGGACTTCGGCCCAGTTGGGTGAAGACGTCTCAAGGTAGGGTGATTTTTCAAGGGTATAGTGTTAGTTTTTTTAAGGGGGGATTGGGTGGGTTTTAGACTAGGGTTGGTTGTGTGGGTGGTGGGTTTTAATGTTGGGGGGGTTTGTAATTTTTTTTTACAGGTAAAAGAGCTGATTACTTTGGGGCAATGCCCCGCAAAAGGGCCTTTTAAGGGCTATTTGTTATTTAGTGTAGGGTAGAGCTTTTTTATTTTTGGGGGGGGGGTTTATTTTGTTAGGGGGATTAGATTAGGTGTAATAAGTTTAAAAATTTTGTAATTATTTTATAATTTTCTGTAATTTAGTGTTTTTTTTTTTTGTACTTTAGATCATTTTATTTAATTTTATTTAATTGTATTTACTTTTAGGAATTTATTTAATTATAGTGTAGTGTTAGGTGTAATTGTAACAGGTTAGTTTTTATTTTACAGGTATATTTTTATTTATTTTAACTAGGAAGTTATTAAATAGTTAATAACTATTTAATAACTATTGTATCTAGTTAAAATAAGTACAAAGTTGCCTGTGAAATAAAATAAACCCTAAGCTAGCTACAATGTAACTATTAGTTATATTGTAGCTATCAGACGGCTAGATTTAGAGTTTTGTCGGTAACGACCCGCGTATCTAACGCTGGCTTTTTTCTGGCTGCACCTTTAAAATAACTCTGGTATTGAGAGTCCACAGAATGGCTGCGTTAGGCTCCAAAAAAGGAGCGTAGAGCATATTTAACGCCACTGCAACTCTCGATACCAGAGTTGCTTACGGACGCGGGCAGCCTCAAAAACGTGCTCGTGCACGATTCCCCCATAGGAAACAATGGGGCTGTTTGAGCTGAAAAAAAACCTAACACCTGCAAAAAAGCCGCGTTCAGCTCCAAATGCAGCCCAATTGTGGGGAAACACTTCCTACGTCTGCACCTAACACTCTAACATGTACCCCGAGTCTAAACACCCCTAGCCTTACACTTATTAACCCCTAATCTGCCGCCCCCGCTATCGCTGACCCCTGCATATTATTATTAACCCCTTATCTGCTGCTCCGTAAACCGTCGCTACTTACATTATCCCTATGTACCCCTAATCTGCTGCCCCTAACACCGCCGACCCCTATATTATATTTATTAACCCCTAATCTGCCCCCCACAACGTCGCCTCCACCTGCCTACACTTATTAACCCCTAATCTGCCGAGCGGACCGCACCGCTATTATTATAAAGTTATTAACCCCTAATCCGCCTCACTAACCCTATAATAAATAGTATTAACCCCTAATCTGCCCTCCCTAACATGCCGACACCTAACTTCAATTATTAACCCCTAATCTGCCGACCTAATCTCGCCGCTATTCTAATAAATGTATTAACCCCTAAAGCTAAGTCTAACCCTAACACTAACACCCCCTAAATTAAATATAATTTTAATCTAACAAAATTAATTAACTCTTATTAAATAAATTATTCCTATTTAAAGCTAAATACTTACCTGTAAAATAAATCCTAATATAGCTACAATATAAATTATAATTATATTATAGGTAACTTTGTATTTATTTTAACCAGGTACAATAGCTATTAAATAGTTAAGAACTATTTAATATGTAAAATAGTTAAAATAATTACAAATTTACCTGTAAAATAAATCCTAACCTAAGTTACAATTAAACCTAACACTACACTATCAATAAATTAATTAAATAAAATACCTATAATTATCTACAATTAAACCTAACACTACACTATCAATAAATAAATTAAATACAATTCCTACAAATAAATACAATGAAATAAACTAACTAAAGTACAAAAAATAAAAAAGAACTAAGTTACAAAAAATAAAAAAATATTTACAAACATTAGAAATATATTACAACAATGTTAAACTAATTACACCTACTCTAAGCCCCCTAATAAAATAACAAAGCTCCCCAAAATAAAAAAATGCCCTACCCTATTCTAAATTACTAAAGTTCAAAGCTCTTTTACCTTACCAGCCCTGAACAGGGCCCTTTGCGGGGCATGCCCCAAGAAGTTCAGCTCTTTTGCCTGTAAAAAAAAACATACAATACCCCCCCCCAACATTACAACCCACCACCCACATACCCCTAATCTAACCCAAACCCCCCTTAAATAAACCTTACACTAAGCCCCTGAAGATCTCCCTACCTTGAGTCGTCTTCACCCAGCCGAGCCAAATTCTTCATCCAAGCGGAGCAAGAAGAGGTCCTCCATCCGGTAGAAGTCTTCATCCAAGCGGGGCAGAAGAGGTCTTCCATCCGATTGAAGTCTTTATCCAAGAGGCATCTTCTATGGTCATCCATCCGGACCGGAGCGGCAGCATCCTGAAGACCTCCGACGCGGAACATCCATCCTGGCCGACGACTGAACGACGAATGACGGTTCCTTTAAATGACATCATCCAAATCAGATTTATCTCGCATTCTATTGGCTGTTCCCATCAGCCAATAGAATGCGAGCTCAATCTGATTGGCTGATTGGATCAGCCAATCGGATTGAACTTGATTCTGATTGGCTGATTCCATCAGCCAATCAGAATATTCCTACCTTAATTCCGATTGGCTGATAGAATCCTATCAGCCAATCAGAATTCGAGGGACGCCATCTTGGATGACGTCATTTAAAGGAACTGTCATTCGTCGTTCAGTCGTCGGCCAGGATGGATGTTCCGCGTCGGATGTCTTCAGGATGCTGCCGCTCCGCTCCGGATGGATGACGATAGAAGATGCCTCTTGGATGAAGACTTCAATCGGATGGAAGACCTCTTCTGCCCCGCTTGGATGAAGACTTCTTCCGGATGGAGGACCTCTTCTTGCTCCGCTTGGATGAAGAATTTGGCTCGGCTGGGTGAAGACGACTCAAGGTAGGGAGATCTTCAAGGGCTTAGTGTTAGGTTTATTTAAGGGGGGTTTGGGTTAGATTAGGGGTATGTGGGTGGTGGGTTGTAATGTTGGGGGGGGGTATTGTATGGTTTTTTTTACAGGCAAAAGAGCTGAACTTCTTGGGGCATGCCCCGCAAAGGGCCCTGTTCAGGGCTGGTAAGGTAAAAGAGCTTTGAACTTTAGTAATTTAGAATAGGGTAGGGCATTTTTTTATTTTGGGGGGCTTTGTTATTTTATTAGGGGGCTTAGAGTAGGTGTAATTAGTTTAAAATTGTTGTAATATATTTCTAATGTTTGTAAATATTTTTTTATTTTTTGTAACTTAGTTCTTTTTTATTTTTTGTACTTTAGTTAGTTTATTTCATTGTATTTATTTGTAGGAATTGTATTTAATTTATTTATTGATAGTGTAGTGTTAGGTTTAATTGTAGATAATTATAGATATTTTATTTAATTAATTTATTGATAGTGTAGTGTTAGGTTTAATTGTAACTTAGGTTAGGATTTATTTTACAGGTAAATTTTTAATAATTTTAACTATTTTAGCTATTAAATAGTTCTTAACTATTTAATAGCTATTGTACCTGGTTAAAATAAATACAACGTTACCTGTAAAATAAATATTAATCCTAAAATAGCTATAATATAATTATAATTTATATTGTAGCTATTTTAGGGTTTATTTTACAGGTAAGTATTTAGCTTTAAATAGGAATAATTTATTTAATAAGAGTTAATTAATTTCGTTAGATTAAAATTATATTTAACTTAGGGGGGTGTTAGTGTTAGGGTTAGACTTAGCTTTAGGGGTTAATACATTTATTAGAATAGCGGTGAGCTCCAGTTGGCAGATTAGGGGTTAATAATTGAAGTTAGGTGTCGGCGATGTTAGGGAGGGCAGATTAGGGGTTAATACTATTTATTATAGGGTTAGTGAGGCGGATTAGGGGTTAATAACTTTATTATAGTAGCGGTGCCGTCTGCTCGGCAAATTAGGGGTTAATAAGTGTAGGCAGGTGGAGGCGACGTTGAGGGGGGCAGATTAAGGATTAATAAATATAATATAGGGGTCGGCGGTGTTAGGGGCAGCATATTAGGGGTACATAGCTATAATGTAGGTGGCGGCTCTTTGCGGTCGGCAGATTAGGGGTTAATTATTGTAGGTAGCTGGCTGCGACATTGTGCGGGGCAGGTTAGGGGTTAATAAATATAATATAGGGGTCGACGGTGTTAGGGGCAGCAGATTAGGGGTACATAAGTATAATGTAGGTGGCGGTCGGCAGATTAGGGGTTAAAAAAATTTAATTGAGTGTCGGCGATGTGGGGGGACCTCGGTTTAGGGGTACATAGGTAGTTTATGTGTGTTAGTGTACTTTAGAGCACAGTAGTTAAGAGCTTTATGAACCGGCGTTAGCCCAGAAAGCTCTTAACTCCTGACTTTTTTCTGCGGCTGGAGTTTTCTAACGCTCACTTCAGACACGACTCTAAATAGCGGAGTTAGAAAGATCCCATTGAAAAGATAGGATACGCAAATGACGTAAGGGGATCTGCGGTATGGAAAAGTCGCGGCTGAAAAGTGAGCGTTAGACCCTTTTTTTAATTACTCCAAATACCGGCGGTAGCCTAAAACCAGCGTTAGGAGCCTCTAACGCTGGTTTTCACGGCTACCGCCAAACTCCAAATCTAGGCCTTAGGGTTTATTTTATAGGTAAGTATTTAGTTTTAAATAGGAATAATTTATTTAATGATAGTAATATTTATTTAGATTTATTTAAATTAGATTTGTTAGGGGGGTTAGGGTTAGACTTTGGTTTAGGGGTTAATAAATTTAATATAATGGCAGAGACATTGGGGGCGGCAGATTAGGGGTTAATAAATGTAGGTAGGTGGTGGCGGTGTAGGGGGGGCAGATTAGGGGTTAATAAGTATAATGTAGGTGGTGGTGGGCTCCGGGAGTGGCGGTTTAGGGGTTAATATGTTTATTTAGTTGCGGCGGGGTCCTGGAGCGGCGGGATAGGTGTTAATAACTTTCATTTAGGTGGCGGCGGTGTAGGGGGGGCAGATTAGGGGTGTTTAGACTCGGGGTACATGTTAGGGTGTTAGGTGTAAACGTTCCCATAGGAATCAATGGGATATCGGGCAGCAGCGAACATCAGCTTTCGCTGCTTTCAGACTCCCATTGATTCCTATGGCATCCACCGCCTCCAGGGTGGCGGATTGAAAACCAGGTACGCTGGGCCGTAATAGTGCCGAGCGTACCTGGTAGTTATTTGATAACTAGCAAAAGTAGTCAGATGGTGCCGAACTTGCATTCGGAACATCTGTAATGACGTAAGCATTGATCTGTGTTGGACTGAGACTGGCGGATCGTATGTTACGTCACAGATTTCTACGTTTGCTGGTTTGTAGGGTTTGCTAACTAAGACAAATCAGGCTCGCCAGAAATACGCTGCGGAATTACAGCATATTTGCGGTTGACGGCTTGATAAATAGATGCCATTGTTACAAGTTAGTGCAGAGTCTTGGCTTAGGCTTACATAACAAACTGCTAGGCAAACAGATCAAATGAACAGACTAACCTGTAATGTACATGCATGTATTAACAGCTTGAAATACTGCTAGGGAGAGCCAGTAGCAATAAATTCTACAGAGGGGTGAATCATTTAGTTTATTCAAACAAATAATGCTTGCAATGTGTGAAACATCATAAAACAGTGGCTTTATAGTTCTGGCGACAAAATCAACAAGCTCCCCTGCCCTTTACCTCATGAGAATAAGGTTGCCTCCTTTATTTTCCTGTATGCCTGAGCTTATTTGCCCTGCACAGCTGTCTCCTTGATCTTCTGTGACACTGTTCCAGATTTCGTCTGATCACTTGCACCAAGAAGAGGGACTGAGTTATGCAATAGAAACAAAGGGAGCTGATAAGGAAAAATAAATAATAAAAGAAAGGGAAGAAGAGAGGGGCAGTGTGCAGGGAAGACCATTTGGGTTTTACCATGACATCCATGCTGAATGTGTAACATTGCCCTCTAATGTTGTCAGCCAATGGGAGGTTAGGTGCCTTTTTTTTTAAGGACGTTTTTTCTTAGGAGTCCTAATGTAGACTGAATGTGAGCAGTTAGAAATATTTAACAGGATCAGGCTGGGCTTGTGTAAAGTACTCTCAGGCAGGGCAGATTTCCAAAAACAACTTTAGATCTTGACAGCAATTTTTAACACTGTTTTTTTTTTGTTACTATAAGCCTTTTTATTATTTATTTATTTATTTAAACTACCCCCTGCCCCGCCCCCTCCTGGATTTTTTTTTTTTAAAAAAAATACAAACAACAAAAAACTACTAGTAACCTTACAGTCCCACTTCACATAGGCATTTTAGTTATTGTCTTTTTATATTATTTTTTGTCCAAAATCCTGGTGGGTCGCTGCCCCTATGGAGGTGCCTTCACTGTATATATATTTAAAATGTGCTGCCCATCTCTGCGTGACTTACCCTGTTTGCTGTGCTAGGTTCTGTGCCGTGTATGATGGCATCAGACCAAAACTCCCATTGGAGCCTATGTAAGCTTTCTCTTGTAAGCGCAAAGCTTCCATTTGAGTGCGCTGGTACTACTGAGTGTAGCGCAAATATTGCACTTGCCTAAAAGAGATTTTGCGGCACTCTCTTAATCTGGCCCTATATTTTTTATTTTCGTTTTTATCTTAAAAAGCATTTAAAAGTTAAATTTACAATGATGAGAGACCTTCCTTCAGAAGCTATCAAAGATGAGAGGTTTAAAAGTAAAGCTACAAATGATTGTATACTCATTTACATACATTCAAAACACACGTAATACGGCCCCTTTGGATTTTAATTTTTTTAATCAATGCCAAAGCTATTCAAAATAAAAACATCTGCTAATTGAATTAGAATTAAAAAACAAGTTTGTAAACAATATTCTAGCAAAATATGTAACAATAAAAAGTCAATAAGGAAAATGCTTACACAAGTCTTCAAGAAAGCAAAATATTCAGCATGAATACTAAAGTAAAATATACAAAACAATTAACTAAATATTAACCATGACCATCTAATATGTTTGAAAACAATTTTTTCAAATGATTATATTAACCTCTTGAGTGCTAACGACGACTCTGAGCCATCGCAGAGATTCCCACTCTGGTGCTAACTACAGCTCAGAGCCGTCGCTTGCACTTTACCACCTTGAGGGAGATCTGGGGGCTCCCACCCACTCCTACCTCAGCAGTCGGGCCTGCATAGTGACAGGCATTGCCGGGGCTTCACGTTATGCACGGTCACCACGCAACTTTATTTATACTTAACAATGTTAAGTATAGGAGCAGGGGGCATGCTGCTTAGAAGCCTGTATCTAAGGCATCTAAGCAGCTACAGACCCCCAAGACCCACCGTTGGAAAGGTAATCGCCTAACCTTTCCAACAGTTTAAGTATTGGGGATCTGAAAAAATTTTTTTAGACATTAACAAAAAAAAAAAATTAAAAAAGCTTAGCACCCAGGTGGGAAAGTACTTAGCACTCAAAGGGTTAAAGGAATAGAGTATACAATTTTAAACAACTATTATCAAATTTGCATCATTCTCAATTTGTTGAAGGAGCAACACTACACTAATAGGAGCAAGCTGAACACATCAGGCGAGCCAATGAAAAGAGACATATTTGTTCAGCTACCAATCAGCAGCTAGCCACCAGTATGCATTGCTGCTCTTTAGCCTACGTAAGTATGCTTTTCAACAAAGGACACCAAAAGAACAAAACAAATTAGATAGTAAATAGGAAAGATGTTCAAAATTGCATGCTCTATCTGAATCATGAAAAATAAAAAACTCTTGGGTTTAAATTATCTTTAAATGCCCCCACTATGTTTTCCAATATAGGGCTACATTACGATTGGAGGACAATTTAGAGCTCCAGCTCGAGAGTAAACTTCACTAGATGAAGGCTTTTTGGGTGTGTCGGGTAGTGCGTGTATTACAATTTGAAAGTAAAAAGTTTTCTTCTCCCCATAGAAGTCAGTGGAGAGCTCAGAAGAAAAAAACATAGATTGTTCGCATGCTAACCCAACAGGAGTTATGAATACTTCCCATTCCAATGTTCTTCACTTACTAGACATGTGCATGGCGAAAAAATTTGGTTCGGTTCGGATCTATTCAGATTTTTTTCGAATTTCAGTTCGGATCGATTCGAATTCGGAAAAATTTGAATCAATTCAGTTTGGATTCGTTTCGGATTTATTCAGATTCGAATAAATTCGTCTGGATTTGGTTCTATTCGGTTCGGAAATTTGGAATTTCGGTAAGTCTTAGGTGGGATGTGCTGTGTATTAGACTAGTATATGTACTGTATATTAGGTGTAACCCATAGCAGAGTGATATAACCTAATATACTGTACAATACTAGTGTAATCCATGGCCATCCGAATCTACCGAATAAATCCGAACTAATTCTGAGTTATTTGGTAGATTCGGCACTATTTTAATTCGGAAATTCGAATCGATCCGAATCCTGAATTTTACGACATTTCTATCACTTGTAAATACATATTTCTATATATACCTATCTATCTATTTCTATAGATATATAAGTATAGATATTTATTTTACATTAACAGTAACACATATATTTATATGGAAATATATATTTAATAATAAAACATTTATATATATACAGGTATATATATATATATATATATATATATATATATATATATATATATATATATATACTAGATAAAGATGCCGGTACAAGCTTTACTAAAACAAAGCTTTATTGGTCACAAAGGTAAAGAGGTAAAAAAACACAGCTGTGGCTACATGGTGTCTGATATGTTTCGGCCCATAGCCTTAATCATAGACATAACACATATAAAATCGTCACTAAAATTTAAACCACATGATATAACTTCATTAGTGGATTCCGTACCATGTGACATACAGTACATACACCCCCCCAATAACAAATATTCCCATCAATCCAATATACGCTATAGAGAATAAGCATATATCATTTAATAGCAAGTATGTAAATAAATAAGTATATAATATTAATATCACAACATAGGATAATATACTGACTCTTCTTGGATATATATATATAAAACAAAACAAAAAATAAAATATAAAAAATAAAATTGTGGTGCTACACAATGATCAATTGCATAGAACAACAGTGCTAGCAGTCACAGAGAATAATATGAACCATAGTTACAACAAGAAAAGGATTGAATATAATAATGTATCAATCAAAGAAGGACCAAGGCTCCACAGTGTTCAACTTGCTTTATTACTAAAAACGGAATGACTCCCAAGAATGGGACGTCTATGCTCCACCCAAATCCCAACAAAACAAAACCCACAACTAAAAACAAGGAGAGCCTAGAGAAGATAAACAAACAGAACTCCCAACATTGATACTGCAGTATGCTAATGTAATACTATATAGAATTGCCCATACAGGCACAATTATTTTCAAGATGGCACACTAAGTATCGTAATATCAAGTAACAGGTCACTATTGTGAAATGTTGCAAGCGGGGCCCCTGTAAAAGACTCACAAGATGTGACTGAATATCTGTGAATAATAATGTCCAGTCCCAGACACTGAGTGCTAGTTTCTGGGACTGGACAATCGGCATTTATCATTGACGTGAAATGCTTGTGCAATGCCGCCCCCTGCACATTTGCTAGCAGGGGGTGTCAATCATCCCAATCGTATACGATCAGGATGATTGCTATCCGCCACCTCAGAGGTGGCGGATGAGTTAAGGAGCAGGGATCTTGTGACCGCTGCTTCTTAACGTTTGTTTTCTGCAAGCCCAAAGGCTAACACAGAAACTGCTGCATTCGCAGCATGATAAATCGGCCCCATAGTCCCTTACAACCATAACTATTTTGTAGAGAATTAACCCTGACTTATATTTAACCAAAATTAGGCTATTAATAATAAGTTTCTTAAAAGTATTATTATTATTATTATCATTTATTTGTATAGTGCCGCCAAATTCCATAGCGCTGGGTACAATGATAGAGGTATACAATGACAATGATTTGTAATAAAGTATATGACATAATCAATAAATCATATATAGGGTTAATATTGATATTCATAATATCAGAATTACATTGCTATAAATCATTCCCAGAAATTGATGACGTCATATACTGAGTTATAAGGGCATATTTATCAAGCTCTGTATGGTGCTTGATGCCCTGCTGGCCGGAAACAGAAGTAAGGAAGCAGCAGTCTAAAGAACGTTACTCCATAACTTGTCTGCCTGCTCTGAATACGATCGGGTTGATTGACACCCCCTGCTAGCGACCAAATGGCCGCGAATCTGACGGGGGCAGCATTGCACCAGCAGGTCACAAGAACTGCTGGTGCAATGATAAATGACGACAGCGTATGCTGTCTGCATTTATCGATGTGCAGCAATGTGCAGTGGACATGATACTCTACTTCTTATCATGTCCGCTCGCACATTGTTAAATATGCCCCATAGCCAGTAGGGACTTGTGTTTCTAAGGTGAAAATCCCAAACTCTTCTCTTTTATAGAGCACGTTTGCAACATCGCCTCTGTGTTTTGGGTTTTTAATTCTCTCTATTACCATATATCTTAGTGTTTTGCTAGTTCTGAGCGATTGTCCGATCTTTTGTTATCTGAGAGGTGCTGTTGAATCCTTTCCCTCACCTCCCTAGAGGTACACCAGACCTACTGTTTATTTGAACAGGTGCACCAGATCAGATACACATTCTTTGCTCTACAGTTAAGACACAAATCTGCTTTGTAACTTCTACCTGTGGAACTGGACACAAAAGTATCACTTCTATTAATGAAACTGCATGGAATACATGCACCGTACCCACATCTAAACATGCCCCTTGCTTCTTGCCATGAGTCAGTAGCTCTTGGTGAGGGCAATTCAATGGGAGATATAATTTTACCCAGTGTGGTAACCATTTTGTAAGAGAACCGGCAGCCTTGTTTCACAATGTATATACATATTTATACATACACACACATATTTAGACGTTATTGGGCCGATTTAGCAAAGGCCCCTGATGCCCCTGTTTCCGCGCGACCTTTTAGGTCTTATGACCGCTACTCTTTAACTGCATCTGAGGCTGCGGACATCAATCCACCATCACGTATGATCAGGTTGATTGACACTAGGGATGGGTGAATTCAAAAAATGAATAGAATTTTAACACATTCATTCATTCAAATCAAATTTCGAATGTTTACATAACATTCTAACATTCGATTTTCAAATGTTTGGTTTCAAATTTTACAATTACATTTGAAAATATTTGTTTTGAAATATTCAAATTTATATATTTGTAATAGTATTTCTAATGCTTTCTTTAAATGTAATATTCAAATTTTACAATATTCGAATTCGAAAAATTTGAATTTATATATTTGTAATAGTATTTCTAATGCTTTCTTTAAAAGTAATATTCGAATTTTACAATATTTGAATTTGAAAAATTTGAATTTATATATTTGTAATAGTATTTCTATAATGCTTTATTTAAATGTAATATTCGAATTATGCAATATTCATTCGAAATAGAAACATTCAAATTGATATATTTGTATCTATTATGTATCAATTTACTAGATTGCAGTGCAAAATGAAAGGATGGTGTGTAAGTGCAATCAAAAGTAGGTAAAAAATGCTGACTGTCCCTAAAAGGGATCACAGATTCCTCAAAATGATCCAAGGGTTATTGTAAAAGGCAAGTGTGGGACAGAAAGCGCTCCAAACAGGGAGCTTACCATGTGAAATATAAAAATATATATATAATTGTGTGGTCTTTATAAATACATAAAGTTGATATATAGAGTTGATATCGTGATTGGTAACGTGAAGAATTAGGAATAATATTCAAGTGTTATTGAGTATGACAAAAAATGATTTGATCAAATAATTAAACAATTTATTTAAAAAATGAATTCACTAAAAACAATTAGTAATGTATGATGCCGGTATCTATATTAATCTAAAAATAATTTTTTTAAACTAATTTTTAGCATATCTAAAATTTTACAATGGTAAGAGTTAATAACAATGTTGCATCAATAGATACAATATATCAAAAACACACACATAAGGGCCGCACAAGAGTTTATGCGCTCAAAATAGAAGGAACTGTATAGTCCGTGGTAAATCCAGCTATAAGGCCTTAAATGATCAAGAAAGATTCTAGAAGGAATCTCTTCGGCTGTGCATAGCTTATAGAGTTCATGTATAAATAACTCACAGTTCTTAGGTGTTGGAGTTTAATTTAGAATCCGGGGAAGCTCCGATGAGTAAAATGAGGTCAGACCCCATGATCCAATCAGCACGTACTACGGGTCTCATGTCCAATGGCACACTCTTCAGAACTGATCCATGATTACAGCTTCAATGCAGCCGTAAAAGTATTTGTATTCCGTTTTCGAGCAACTTGGTACAAACTTTGTTGACTCAATTTTGTCTTCAATTCATATGAGGCCCAATCAATATAAGGCCATTCTTAAAAGCAAAGGTCACGTCTAGCAGGAATTACACATATAGTTTGTATTCAGACTTAAAACACAAACAATGTACCTGATGCATGTTAGAGCAAAGGGAAATATACATGTACAACACAGGAATTATTCATATGCCCAAAAACTGAGAATTGGGGATGAACCTGCTTGATACAAGTATTAAATCCTTAGTGTACAAACAGTAAGCAAATTCTACGTGTTTCGGTAGGACGCAGCTATCTTTATCAAGATGCTTACTGATGCTAATAAATCACCTTATACAGGGAACAATTAGTGCATTGCCCCATGTGATAGGTTCACCTGTGTTTATCCAATAGAAATAAAATAGGAGTGTCAAACTTCTTCCCATCATGTTCAAAAGGAAAAACGGGCTAAAGGAAAAACTTTACTAGATTCCCTACCACATGAACTGTTGAACTTCTGAAAACAATTTGTTAAATAGAATGTTAAATTCGAAATTTCAAATGTGGACATTCAATCTATATAAAAACATTCAAATTCACAAGTGACGTTTGAAAATTGTAAATAGCATTCGATTATAGAATTTGTAAGAATATTTGTTCATATTAACATTCAGATTTGTAATTCGAATTTCAGTAATAACATTCGTTCTAACATTCAAATTCGGAAATTTACACATTCGCCCATCCCTAATTGACACCCCCTGCTAGCGGCCAAAAGATTGGCCACAAATCTGCAGGGGTGGCATTGCACAAGCAGTTCACCAGAACTTCTTGTGCAATGTTAAATGCTGACAGCATATGCTGTAGGCATTCAGCGATGTCTGTCGGGCATAAGTGTATTTATGTTGTGTTTAAGACAGCTTCTTTTCTTCCCCTAGCCTTTACGAAAGCTCTCAAGTCGTGCTAATCCAATGACGTAAATCTTGATTCTGCTAGAGTGAAAGTGGTTATTTTTCCGTTTTGTGTGAGTGCTATCAAAAGTAGGTAAAAAATGCTGACTATCCCTAAAAGAGATCACTGATTCCTCAAAATGATCCAAGGGTTATTGTAAAAGGCAAGTGTGGGACAGAAAGCGCTCCAAACAGGGAGCTTACCATGTGAAAGATAAAAATATATATATAATGGTGTGGTCTTTATAAATACATAAAGTTGATATATAGAGTTGATATCGTGATTGGTAACAACAGGCTCTCCGGAAACAGGAATTAAGAAGCAGCGGTCTTAAGACTGCTGCTCCTTAACTCGTCCGCTGCCTCTGAGTCTGCGGACATCAATCCGCCCCATCTTAATCCGCCCCATGCTAGCAGCCTATTGGCCGCAAATCTGCAGGGGGCGGCATTGCACAAGCAGTTCACCAGAACTGCTTTTGCAATAATAAATGCCAACAGCGTACGCTGTTGGCATTTATCAATGTGCAGCGGATATGATAACTACAGCGGATCATGTTCGTCTGCACAGTAGTAAATCTACCACTATTACTGACTTTGAATATGCAAATTCCTCTTTATGTTTGTTTGCCAACCCCTTTTGGGTACACATCTGAACAATTAAGCCAGTTCACACAACATCCTTCCTAAGAAATACATTGACAGTATTTTTATTTTTATTTCATTGTATTGAATAAAAAGAACCTTCAGGGTGTCATAGGAATACACAAAGAATCAGTCAAAAACCATTCATTTAAAAGTATGCCATATGTTACAAAAAATAATAAAAAAAATGCTTAGTACATAAGATCCAGTGATGGTCAATTATTATTGTACTCCAAATCTTATAGTCTAGAATCACTTCTGTATTGATATAGTGACAATTTTTACCTTGATTTAAAGCTATACATTTAAAATTTATATATTTTCATATACATATTACACGGAAAGGCTCAGGTTTTAATATTAATATTTAAGAGCTGTACAAAAGACAGAACCAGGTTCTAGCTGAATAAGTAAAAATTGTGAAATATGTTTTAAGTTTCTATAAAGGTTTGAAACTGTGTGATTATGCAATGCTCTTTTATTTGATTCAACATCTTTGTTCAACAGAAAACTCCTTTTTTAGTGATAAAGCTTTAATCTATAGCCAGATTTTTTTTTTTAAATGATACATGGTGTATAAGAATAAAAAGCACTGCTCAAATAACTGTGTGAATAATTGATTTCTATTACTAGACATGGTTGCAGTTGTTGGTTAAGCTATAAATATTTAATACCAATATGAGGTTGCTATGCAGTTTCAGAGTTTTGGACAGCTGTATTATACACAGTGTTTTCTATTTTAATTTTGGTCAAACTAAACAATGGAAAACTGATTCTGTATTTAATTGTTACGTGTTTCAATTGTGTCTTATTATTCTGCAAGTTCCTGTTTTGTATAAATAATACAAATTCGTTTTTGAGAATTCCCAAATTTGATGTGTGATCTAATTTATTGTATTGTAAGTTTAGTATAATTCTTGCTATGAATGTACAACAAGACATAACACAAATGCTGTCATGTTTCTTTAGCATTTTGCATTTAAATAGCATTTTTTTTTATAATGAAACCATATATTGTCCTTTTTATATTAGCAAGAGAATATGAACATTCAGTTTCTTTCATGACTATAAACTTGCAGATTGTAGTAATTATAGTCATCCATTCCGTCTATCAAAAAAATTGTATAGTAACCAAATTGATTTTTTTTACCTCTTTTTGAGCAATTCCAATCCATTAAAAGTTTGTTTAATTAGTAAACAATATAGTGAAAACAGAAAACCACAGTACTGCGGAATTGTTTTTTCAACAATATTTACTGAAACAAAAGGTAACTAGCCACCAAAGCAAAAATAAAACGTTATCTAATTTAGGTGTAGATTACAAGAGGAGAGGTAATTACCGCTCCTGCTTGAGCATTAAGATCGCCAGAGGTTTACTTTTTGCACGCGTCGGGTAGCGTGCATATTACAAAATACCCCCTAACATCATAATAGTTAACCCCCAACACCCTAATACCCTCTTAGTTACCAAAAATAAATAACTACCATTATATAAAAAAAACTACTAAAAATAAAAAAACAACCAGTAAGACCTATCCTAAAACTAAAGCCCCTTGAAAAAAGCCCACCCCTAAACAAACACTAAAACTTACTCTAAAAATTACCCTTTGTCTGGCAATGCCCTAGTTGAAGTGAATAGCTCTTTTGCATAAAAAAATCACTATACTAAAATCAAAGTAACTCCAACCCCCAAAAAATATTTAAAAAAAAAAACATCCTAAAAGGAAGATTAAGCTCTTTAGCAATAAAAAATAAAAATCACTATCCTAAAAAACATGCCCTGAAAAGGGCATCAGCGATTAAGCTCTTGGGGGTATTGGCAGTTAAAGGGAGTTTATAGCGGTGGGCTATATGGTGGTTTAGGGGTGAATACTGTAGCGGGTTTATTTGCGGTGAGCTATGTGGTGGTTTTGGAGTCAATAGTGTAGTGGGTTAATTTGCATTGTGCTATGTGGCGGTTTATGAGTCAATAGTGTAGGGGGTTAATTTGCCCTGGGCTATGTGGCAGTTTAGACGTGCTTAGTGCATCTATTTTCTCAGTCCAAACTCTTTACGTGAGCTTTGGGTTCACATAAAAAGTTTGAGTGTAAAATAAGAGCATACAAATACAGCGATTTAGCAAGCGCGTTTGCATTTCTTGTGCAAACAATTGCGCTCCATCCGTAATCTAGCACATATTCAATATTGATTGCTGACTTATGGGTTAGAATAGTTTTTTTTCTTTCAATTAACCTACATAAAGTCATTATATATGTGATATACATTTAAACAGTCTAACGGCTAGATTTAGAGTTCTGCGTTAGCCATCAAAACCAGCGTTAGAGGCTCCTAACGCTGGTTTTGGGCTACCGCTGGTATTTAGAGTCTTGTAGGTAAGGGTCTAACGCTCACTTTCCAGCCGCGACTTTTCCATACCGCAGATCCCCCTACGCCATTTGCGTATCCTATTTTTTCAATGGGATCTTTCTAACGCTGGTATTTAGAGTCTTGGCTGAAGTGAGCGGTAGAGCCTCTACCGACAAGACTCCAGCCACAGAAAAAAGTCATTAGTTAAGAGCTTTATGGGCTAACGCCGGTTCATAAAGCTCTTAACTACTGTGCTCTAAAGTACACTAACACCCATAAACTACATATGTACCCCTAAACCGAGGCCCCCCCACATCGCCGCTACTCTAAAAAAAAATGTAACCCCTAATCTGCTGACCGCACACCGCCGCAACCTACGTTATCCCTATGTACCCCTAATCTGCTGTCCCTAACACCGCCGACACCTACATAATATTTATTAACCCCTAATCTTCCCCCCCAACGTCGCCGCTACCTCCTACAATTATTAACCCCTAATCTGCCGACTGGACCTCACCGATACTAAAATAAATGTATTAACCCCTAATCCGCCTCACTCCCGCCTCAATAACCCTATAATAAATAGTATTAACCCCTAATCTGCCCTCCCTAACATCGCCGCCACCTAACTTCAAGTATTAACCCCTAATCTGCCGACCGGACCTCACCGCTACTCTAATAAATGTATTAACTCCTAAAGCTAAGTCTAACCCTAACCCTAACACCCCCCTAAGTTAAATATAATTTAAATCTAACGAAATAAATTAACTCTTATTAAATAAATGAATCCTATTTAAAGCTAAATACTTACCTGTATAATAAACCCTAATATAGCTACAATATAAATTATAATTATATTGTAGCTATTTTAGGATTAATATTTATTTTACAGGCAACTTTGTATTTATTTTAACCAGGTACAATAGCTATTAAATAGTTCATAACTATTTAATAGTTACCTAGTTAAAATAATTACAAAATTACCTGTAAAATAAATCCTAACCTAAGTTACAATAAAACCTAACACTACACTATCAATAAATTAATTAAATACAATACCTACAAATAAATACAATTAAATAAACTAACTAAAGTACAAAAAATAAAAAAGAACTAAGTTACAAAAAATAAAAAAAATATTTACAGACATTAGAAAAATATTGCAACAATTTTAAACTAATTACACCTACTCTAAGCCCCCTAATAAAATAACAAAGCCCCCAAAAATAAAAAAATGCCCTACCCTATTCTAAAATAAAAATAGAAAAGCTCTTTTACCTTACCAGCCCTTAAAAGGGCCTTTTGCGGGGCATGCCCCAAATAATTCAGCTCTTTTGCCTGTAAAAAAACCCCATACAATACCCCCAACATTAAAACCCACCATCCACATACCCCTAATCTAACCCAAACCCCCCTAAAAAAACCTAACACTACCCCCCTGAAGATCATCCTACCTTGAGTTGTCTTCAGCCAGCCGACCCACCGATGGAACCGAAGAGGAGATCCGGAGTGGCAGAAGTGATCCTCCAAGGGGCGCTGAAGAAGTCTTCCATCCGGGCGATGTCATCTTCCAAGCGGCGCTGAAGAAGTCTTCCATCCGGGCGATGTCATCTTCCAAGCGGGGTCTTCAATCTTCTTCTTCAGGATCCATCTTCATTCCGCCGACGCGGAACATCCTTCTTCCCCGACGGACTTCCGACAAATGAAGGCTCCTTTAAGGGACGTCATCCAAGATGGCGTCCCTCGAATTCCGATTGGCTGATAGGATTCCATCAGCCAATCGGATATAAGATAGGAAAAATCTGATTGGCTGATTGAATCAGCCAATCAGATTCAAGTTCAATCTGATTGGCTGATCCAATCAGCCAATCAGATTGAGCTTGCACTCTATTGGCTGATCGGAACAGCCAATAAAATGCGAGCTAAATCTGATTGGCTGATTGGATCAGCCAATCGGATTTAACTTGAATCTGATTGGCTGATTCCATCAGCTAATCAGAATTTTCCTACCTTAATTCCGATTGGCTGATAGAATCCTATCAGCCAATCGGAATTCGAGGGACGCCATCTTGGATGACGTCCCTTAAAGGAGCCTTCATTCGTCGGTAGTCCATCGGGGAAGAAGGATGTTCCGCATCGGCGGAATGAAGATGGATCCTGAAGAAGAAGATTGAAGACCCCGCTTGGAAGATGACATCGCCCGGAAGGAAGACTTCTTCAGCGCTGCTTGGAAGATGACATCGCCCGGATGGAAGACTTCTTCAGCGCCGCCTGGATGATGACTTAATCGGATGGAAGACTTCTTCAGCGCCCCTTTGAGGATCACTTCTGCCGCTCCGGATCTCCTATTCGGTTCCATCGGTGGGTCGGCTGGCTGAAGACAACTCAAGGTAGGATGATCTTCAGGGGGGTAGTGTTAGGTTTCTTTAAGGGGGGTTTGGGTTAGATTAGGGGTATGTGGGTGGTGGGTTTTAATGTTGGGGGGGTTGTATTTTCCTTTTACAGGCAAAAGAGCAGTTTTCTTTGGGGCATGCCCCGCAAAAGGCCCTTTTAAGGGCTGGTAAGGTAAAAGAGCTTTGAACTTTTTTAATTTAGAATAGGGTAGGGCATTTTTTTATTTTGGGGGGCTTTGTTATTTTATTAGGGGGCTTAGATTAGGTGTAAGCTTAAAATTGTTGTAATATTTTTTAAATGTTTGTAACTTATTTTTTTATTTTTTGTAACTTAGCTTTTTTTATTTTTTGTACTTTAGTTAGTTTATGTAATTGTATTTAATTGTAGTTATTTGTATTTAATTTATTTAATTAATGTAATGATAGTGTAGTGTTAGGTTTAATTGTAACTTAGGTTAGGATTTATTTTACAGGTAATTTTGTATTTCTTTTAGCTAGGTAGTTATTAAATAGTTAATAACTATTTAATAACTATTCTAACTAGCTAAAATAAATACAAAGTTACCTGTAAAATAAATATAAATCCTAAAATAGCTACAATGTAATTATTAATTACATTGTAGCTATCTTAGGGTTTATTTTACAGGTAAGTATTTAGTTTTAAATAAGAATAATTTATTAAAGTATACTGTAGTGTTAGGTGTAATTGTAACTTAGGTTAGTTTTTATTTTACAGGTAAATTTCTATTTATTTTAGCTAGGTAGCTATTAAATAGTTAATAACTATTTAATAGCTATTGTACCTAGTTAAAATAAATTGAAATATTCCTGTAAAATAAAAATAAATCCTAAGATAGCTACAATATAATTATAATTTATATTGTAGCTATATTAGGGTTTATTTTACAGGTAAGTATTTAGCTTTAAATAGGAATAATTTATTTAATAAGAGTTAATTTATTTCGTTAGATTTAAATTATATTTAACTTAGGGGGGTGTTAGTGTTAAGGTTAGACTTAGCTTTAGGGGTTAATACATTTATTAGAGTAGCGGTGAGGTCCGGTCGGCAGATTAGGGTTTAATACTTGAAGTTAGGTGTCGGCGATGTTAGGGAGGGCAGATTAGGGGTTAATACTATTTATTATAGGGTTATTGAGGCAGGAGTGAGGTGGATTAGGGGTTAATACATTTATTATAGTAGCGGTGAGGTCCGGTCAGCAGATTAGGGGTTAAAAATTGTAAGTAGGTGGAGGCAACGTTGGGGGCGGCAGATTAGGGGTTAATAAATATAATATAGGGGTCGGCGGTGTTAGGGGCAGCAGATTAGGGGTACATAGGGATAACGTAGGTGGCGGCGGTGTACGGAGCGGCAGATTAGGGGTTAAAAAAAATATGCAGGTGTCAGTGATAGCGGGGGTGGCAGATTAGGGGTTAATAAATATAATATAGGGGTCGGCGGTGTTAGGGGCAGCAGATTAGGGGTACATAGGGATAATGTAGGTTGTGGCGGTGTACGGAGCGGCAGATTAGGGGTTAATAATAAAATGCAGGGATCAGCGATAGTGGGGGCGGCAGATTAGGGGTTAATAAGTGTAAGGTTAGGGGTGTTTAGACTTGGGGTACATGTTAGAGTGTTAGGTGCAGAATTAGAAACTGTTTCCCCATAGGAAACAATGGGGCTGCGTTAGGAGCTGAACGCTGCTTTTTTGCAGGTGTTTTTCAGCTCAAACGGCCCCATTGTTTCCTTTTGAAGCTGGCCGTGTCCGTAAGCACCGCTGGTATTGAGAGTTGCAGTGGCGGTAAATATGCTATACGCTCCCTTTTTGGAGCCTAACGCAGCCCTTCTGAGAACTCTAAATACCAGCGGTATTTAAAAGGTGCGGGGGGAAAAAAGCCAGCGTTAGATACGCGGGTCGTTACCGACAAAACTCTAAATCTAGCCGTAAATGTTTTTTTTGTTTTTTTAAAGTGGTCTAGGGCACTGAATTTGAAAAGTCTGAAAATAAAAAAACCAACAAAATCACTGGAAATGTATTTTTTTATATCTGGATAATGCTGTCAAAACTTTTTCAGTTAAAGGGCATTAATATTCCATAAATGTATTTGGACAGCTTATGATAAGTAGTTTATTGTTGGATTTTCTATTTGGATGGAGTGGTTTTAAATGTAAAAAATACAAAATTTTAAAAATACCATGTTCTAATTGAAATTGGCATGCATCCTGCTTGTTGATTTACTCAAGCACTAGATAGAGACAGAAGCCTTTATCCCAAGCTTAAAGGGATACTTCACTATAAAAAAAAATGCCCTGAATGTGTTCCTCATGACTTTTATAAACAAGTTGCAGCGTATAAAATGTGTGAGAAATGACTCATTTATGCTTCTTTTTTTCAAAAGAAATAACTGGATTTGCTCTTTATAACCACAGCCCATCAAAATAGGCTTGGCTTGCTGACAGATCAGATCTCATCTTATCACTCAAATGCTTCCCTTTCTTATCTCTTTCTCTGTACAACACAATAGAAAATGAACATTTTAGAGCTTTATCTCTTCCACCTCCCACTGTGAGTGTAATTTCTTCTGCCGGCTTTGTTTACTAGTTTCTCAATAGCCTATACCAGGCTATAGAAACTTTCAGTATACGTAGGTATACTACAGGCTAAAGCAGTTATTTCCAATGCCAATATAAAGGTTAAGGAGCTATTATTAAACAATTTAATACACTCCAGTAGGTAACATATTAAAGAAGAGAAAGATTTTGGGTAAACTGTCCTTTTAAAGCTAATTGCTGATAATGGGGGGAATCACATTCATTTACAACATTTAGGGTCTAGTGATGTCACGAATAGTTCGCCGGTGAATAGTTCCCGGTGAACATAGCATGTTCGCGTTCGCCACAGCGGGCGAACATTTGCGATGTTCGATCTGCCCCCTATTCGTCATCATTGAGTAAAACTTTGACCCTGTACCTCACAGTCAGAAGACACATTCCAGCCAATCAGCAGCAGACACTCCCTCCCTCCCAGACCCTCCTACCTCCTGGACAGCATCCATTTTAGATTCATTTGGAAGCTGCATTCTTAGTGAGAGGAGGGACAGTGTAGCTGCTGCTGATTTAGTAGGGAAATTGATAGCTAGGCTAGTGTATTCAAACACAAGGGCCCAAAGAGGCAGAGCTCATTACAACAAATATCAGATATAAAAGTGATTAATTTATCTGGTAGAGTCCTAACACCTCATGAATTGGAGGTCTTGAGCATGGGCCTAAGTTTTGTACCTACCAGATCATTTAATCTGTTTGAGACCTTCACAGATGTTAATAGGTTGGTGAGGGATCTCACCCTTAAGAAATATTTCTGGCATAATGATACCTATAGCGACATTGATAGTCAGCCTGACAGTGATGTAAATGGTAGTTCTACTGATATATATCCTAGTATCTCAGATATCTTTGATTTTGAGGAGGCAAGAGATTATTACGTCTTGCAGGATTTAGGCTCTCAGTATTTGAGAGACCATGCACATGTAAAGGTCTCACATGGACATTTTAAACCTAGGTCTATTTTTTACCCTGTGGGTATGAGAGGTCCCTTTTTGGAGGCTTTTCACCACAGGGTGGAACAAGATCTAGTCAAGCTGTCCAATAATAAGGTCACGTACCCAAACCTACGGCCTGAGCTTTGCCGAGCACTGGTAGATTTACAATCCTATGATGACATAGTCATCAGGCGAGCAGATAAAGGCGGGAGTATTGTTGCTCTGGATAGAGCTTCATATATACAAGAGGCCATGAGACAGTTAAATGAAACAGATGTCTACACTAGACTTTTGAGGAATCCTACAGATGCTTTCAAGAGGGATCTTATGGACCTACTTGATGATGGTGTTCAGGAGGGAATCTTTGACCAAGACACATTTAATTACTTATTCATATCCAACCCAGTTATACCAATTTTTCATCACCTCCCCAAGGTGCATAAATCCTTGGAGGAGGTGAAAGGTAGACCTATAGTGTCTGGCATAGGCTCCCTCTTTGAACACCTTTCTAATTGGGTTGAAACCTTTTTACAACCGATGGTCCTTCAATTTCCCTCATATCTGCATGACACCAAACACTTGGGCCTAGATTTAGAGTTTGGCGGTAGCCGTCAAAACCAGCGTTAGAGGCTCCTAACGCTGGTTTTAGGCTACCGCCGGTATTTGGACTCAGTCAGGAAAGGGTCTAACGCTCACTTTCCAGCTGTGACTTTTCCATACCGCAGATCCCCTTAAGTCATTTGCGTATCCTATCTTTTCAATGGGATCTTTCTAACTCCGGTATTTAGAGTCGTGGCTGAAGTGAGCATCAGAAATCTAACGACAAAACTCCAGCTGCAGAAAAAAGTCAGTAGTTAAGAGCTTTCTGGGCTAACGCCGGTTTATAAAGCTCTTAACTACTGTGCTCTAAAGTACACTAAAACCCATAAACTACCTATGTACCCCTAAACCGAGGTCCCCCCACATCGCCGCCACTCGATTAAATTTTTTTAACCCCTAATCTGCCGACCGCCACCTACGTTATCCTTATGTACCCCTAATCTGCTGCCCCTAACACCGCCGACCCCTGTATTATATTTATTAACCCCTAACCTGCCCCCCACAACGTCGCCGCCAGCTACCTACAATAATTAACCCCTAATCTGCCTACCGACTGCAAAGCGCCGCTACTTACGTTATCCTTATGTACCCCTAATCTGCTGCCCCTAACACCGCCGACCCCTGTATTATATTTATTAACCCCTAACCTGCCCCCCACAATGTCGCCTCCACCTGCCTACACTTATTAACCCCTAATCTGCCGAGCGGACCACACCGCTATTATAATAAAGTTATTAACCCCTAATCCGCCTCACTAACCCTATAATAAAACATAATTTATGTAAGAACTTACCTGATAAATTAATTTCTTTCATATTAGCAAGAGTCCATGAGCTAGTGACGTATGGGATATACATTCCTACCAGGAGGGGCAAAGTTTCCCAAACCTCAAAATGCCTATAAATACACCCCTCACCACACCCACAAATCAGTTTAACGCATAGCCAAGAAGTGGGGTGATACAAAAAAAGTGCGAAAGCATGAAAAATAAGGAATTGGAATAATTGTGCTTTATACAAAAAAATCATAACCACCACAAAAGGGTGGGCTTCATGGACTCTTGCTAATATGAAAGAAATTAATTTATCAGGTAAGTTCTTACATAAATTATGTTATCTTTCATGTAATTAGCAAGAGTCCATGAGCTAGTGACGTATGGGATAATGACTACCCAAGATGTGGATCTTCCACGCAAGAGTCACTAGAGAGGGAGGGATAAAATAAAGACAGCCAATTCCGCTGAAAATAATCCACACCCAAAATAAAGTTTAAATCTTATAATGAAAAAAAACTGAAATTATAAGCAGAAGAATCAAACTGAAAGAGCTGCCTGAAGTACTTTTCTACCAAAAACTGCTTCAGAAGAAGAAAACACATCAAAATGGTAGAATTTAGTAAAAGTATGCAAAGAAGACCAAGTTGCTGCTTTGCAAATCTGATCAACCAAAGCTTCATTCCTAAACGCCCAGGAAGTAGAAACTGACCTAGTAGAATGAGCTGTAATCCTTTGAGGCGGAGTTTTACCCGACTCGACATAGGCATGATGAATTAAAGATTATAACCAAGATGACAAAGAAATGGCAGAGGCCTTCTGACCTTTCCTAGAACCGGAAAAGATAACAAATAGACTAGAAGTCTTTCGGAAATTCTTAGTAGCTTCAACATAATATTTCAAAGCTCTAACTAAATCCAAAGAATGCAATGATTTCTCCTTAGAATTCTTAGGATTAGGACATAAGAAGGAACCACAATTTCTCTACAAATGTTGTTAGAATTCACAACCTTAGGTAAAAATTTAAAAGAAGTTCGCAACACCGCCTTATCCTGATGAAAAATCAGAAAAGGAGACTCACAAGAAAGAGCAGATAATTCAGAAACTCTTCTAGCAGAAGAGATGGCCAAAAGAAACAAAACTTTCCAAGAAAGTAATTTAATGTCCAATGAATGCATAGGTTCAAACGGAGGAGCTTGAAGAGCCCCCAGAACCAAATTCAAACTCCAAGGTGGAGAAATTGACTTAATGACAGGTTTTATACGAACCAAAGCTTGTACAAAACAATGAATATCAGGAAGATTAGCTATCTTTCTGTGAAAAAGAACAGAAAGAGCAGAGATTTGTCCTTTCAAGGAACTTGCAGACAAACCTTTATCCAAACCATCCTGAAGAAACTGTAAAATTCTCGGAATTCTAAAAGAATGCCAGGAAAAATTATGAGAAAGACACCAAGAAATGATAATATATCTTCCTAGATACAGATTTACGAGCCTGTAACATAGTATTAATCACAGAGTCAGAGAAAACTCTTTGACTAAGAATCAAGTGTTCAATCTCCATACCTTTAAATTTAAGGATTTGAGATCCTGATGGAAAAAAGGACCTTGCGACAGAAGGTCTGGTCTTAACGGAAGAGTCTACAGTTGGCAAGAGGCCGTCTGGACAAGATCTGCATACCAAAACCTGTGAGGCCATGCTGGAGCCACCAGCAGAACAAACGAGCATTCCTTCAGAATCTTGGAGATTACTCTTGGAAGAAGAACTAGAGGCAGAAAGAGATAGGCAGGATGATACTTCCAAGGAAGTGACAATGTATCCACTGCTTCCGCCTGAGGATCCCTGGATCTGGACAGATACCTGGGAAGTTTCTTGTTTAGATGAGAAGCCATCAGATCTATTTCTGGAAGTCCCCACATTTGAACAATCTGAAGAAATACCTCTGGGTGAAGAGACCATTCGCCCGGATGTAACGTTTGGCAACTGAGATAATCCGCTTCCCAATTGTCTATACCTGGGATATTAACCGCAGAAACTAGACAGGAGCTGGATTCCGCCCATACCAGTATTCGAGATACTTCTTTCATAGCCAGAGGACTGTGAGTCCCTCCTTGATGATTGATGTATGCCACAGTTGTGACATTGTCTGTCTGAAAACAAATGAACGATTCTCTCTTTAGAAGAGGCCATGACTGAAGAGCTCTGAAAATTGTTCCAAAATATTGATTGGTAATCTCACCTCCTGAGATTCCCAAACCCCTTGTGCTGTCAGAGACCCCCAAACAGCTCCCCAACCTGTCAGACTTGCATCTGTTGAAATTACAGTCCAGGTCGGAAGAACAAAAGAAGCCCCCTGAACTAAACGATGGTGATCTGTCCACCACGTCAGAGAGTGTCGTACAATCGGTTTTAAAGATATTAATTGAGATATCTTTGTGTAATCCCTGCACCACTGGTTCAGCATACAGAGCTGAAGAGGTCGCATGTGAAAACAAGCAAAGGGGATCGCGTCCGATGCAGCAGTCATAAGACCTAAAATTTCCATGCATAAGGCTACCGAAGGGAATGATTGTGATTGAAGGTTTCGACAAGCTGAGATCAATTTTAGACGTCTCTTATCTGTCAGAGACAGAGTCATGGATACTGAATCTATCTGGAAACCTAAAAAGGTTACCCTTGTCTGAGGAATCAATGAACTTTTCGGTAAATTGATCCTCCAACCATGATCTTGAAGAAACAACACAAGTCGATTCGTATGAGATTCTGCTAAATGTGAAGACTGAGCAAGTACCAAGATATCGTCCAAATAAGGAAATACCACAATACCCTGTTCTCTGATTACAGACAGAAGGGCACCGAGAACCTTTGTAAAAATTCTTGGAGCTGTTGCTAGGCCAAACGGCAGAGCCACAAACTGGTAATGCTTGTCTAGGAAAGAGAATTTCAGAAACTGATAGTGATCTGGATGAATCGGAATATGCAGATATGCATCCTGTAAATCTATTGTGGACATGTAATGCCCTTGCTGAACAAAAGGCAGGATAGTCCTTATAGTTACCATTTTGAATGTTTTGTTGATCGGAACAGCCAATAGAATGCAAGCTCAATCTGATTGGCTGATCGGATCAGCCAATCGGATTGAACTTGATTCTGATTGGCTGATTCCATCAGCCAATCAGAATATTCCTACCTTAATTCCGATTGGCTGATAGAATCCAATCAGCCAATCGGAATTCTAGGGACGCCATCTTGGATGACGTCCCTTAAAGGAGCCTTCATTCGTCGGTAGTCCGTCGGGCCAGCAGGATGTTCCGCGTCGGAGGTCTGCAAGATGGATCCGGAAGAAAGAAGATTGAAGATGCCGTTGATAGAAGACTTCAGCCGGATCATGGACCTCTTCAGCTCCCGCTTGGATGAAGACTTCAGCTGGATCATGGACATCTTCAGCCCCCCGCTTGGGCTTGGATCAAGACATCGGAGGAGCTCTTTTGGATCGATCGGTGAACCTGGTATGGTGAAGATAAGGTAGGAAGATCTTCAGGGGCTTAGTGTTAGGTTTATTTAAGGGGGGTTTGGGTTAGATTAGGGGTATGTGGGTGGTGGGTTGTAATGTTGGGGGGGGGGGGTATTGTATGTGTTTTTATTACAGACAAAAGAGCTGAATTCTTTGGGGCATGCCCCGCAAAGGGCACTGTTCAGGGCTGGTAAGGTAAAAGAGCTTTGAACTTTAGTAATTTAGAATAGGGTAGGGCATTTTTTATTTTGGGGTCTTTGTTATTTTATTAGGGGGCTTAGAGTAGGTGTAAGTAGTTTAAAATTGTTGTAATATTTTTCTGATGTTTGTAAATATTTTTCTATTTTTTGTAACTTAGTTCTTTTTTATTTTTTGTACTTTAGTTAGTTTATTTCATTGTATTTATTTGTAGATATTGTATTTAATTAATTTATTGATAGTGTAGTGTTAGGTTTAATTGTAGGTAATTGTAGGTATTTTATTTAATTAATTTATTGATAGTGTAGTGTTAGGTTTAATTGTAATTTAGGTTAGGATTTATTTTACAGGTAATTTTGTAATTATTTTAACTATTTTAGCTATTAAATAGTTCTTAACTATTTAATAGCTATTGTACCTGGTTAAAATAAATACAAGGTTACCTGTAAAATAAATATAAATCCTAAAATAGCTATAATATAAATATAATTTATATTGTAGCTATATTAGGATTTATTTTACAGGTAAGTATTTAGCTTTAAATAGGAATAATTTATTTAATAAGAGTTGATTAATTTTGTTATAGATTTAAATTATATTTAACTTTGGGGGGTGTTAGTGTTAGGGTTAGACTTAGCTTTAGGGGTTAATACATTTATTAGAATAGCGGTGAGCTCCAGTCGGCACATTAGGGGTTAATGTTTGAAGTTAGGTGTCGGCGATGTTAGGGAGGGCAGATTAGGGGTTAATACTATTTATTATAGGGTTAGTAAGGCGGATTAGGGGTTAATAACTTTATTATAATAGCGGTGCAGTCCGCTCGGCAGATTAGGGGTTAATAAGTGTAGGCAGGTGGAGGCGACGTTGTGGGGAGCAGATTAGGGGTTAATAAATATAATATAGGGGTCGGCGGTGTTAGGGGCAGCAGATTAGGGGTACATAGGGATAATGTAAGTAGCGGCGGTTTACGGAGCGGCAGATTAGGGGTTAATAATAATATGCAGGGGTCAGCGATAGCGGGGGCGGCAGAATAGGGGTTAATAAGGGTAAGGTTAGGGGTGTTTAGACTCGGGGTACATTTTAGAGTGTTAGGTGGAGACGTAGGAAGTGTTTCCCCATAGGAAACAATAGGGCTGCGTTAGGAGCTGAACGCGGCTTTTTTGCAGGTGTTTTTTTCAGCTCAAACAGCCCCATTGTTTTCTATGGGGGAATCGTGCATGAGCACGTTTTTGAAGCTGGCCGCGTCCGTAAGCAATTCTGGTATCGAGAGTTGCAGTGGCGTTAAATATGCCTGTACGCTCCCTTTTTGGAGCCTAACGCAGCCATTCTGTGAACTCTCAATACCAGAGGTATTTAAAAGGTGCGGCCAGAAAAAAGCCAGTGTTAGCTACGCGGGTCATTACCGACAAAACTCTAAATCTAGGCCTTGGTGTCTAACTTGGATAAGATACATTGGGATACTACATCTTCCTGGTTAACAATAGATGTGGTTGACCTATACTCGGCAATTCCACACAAACTAGGTGTAGATGCAGTAACAGAAATCCATCTGTAGAGCACTGGACTTCCTTTTAACACACAATTTTTTTCGTTTTGAGGGTGATTTCTACCTCCAGAGGCGTGGGACAGCAATGGGTGCTAAGTTTGCACCATCATATGCCAACATCTACATGGGATGGTGGGAGCGGTCCCACGTCTTTGGAGGTGGAAACCCATTTCAAGACAAGATTAAACTTTACAAACGTTTTATTGATGACCTCCTCTTCATATGGCAGGGCACTGAGGAGGAGGCCATTCAATATGTTGATTATTTGAATACGAATAAAGTGGGTTTGCAGTTCACATATCAATTTGAAAAGATTAAGATTCCCTATCTAGATATAGTCTTAGAAGGAGTAACTGAAACTAACAGTATTAAAACTACTCTCTACAGGAAACCGATCATGTCAAATACAATATTACACGTCAGAAGCAGCCACCCAAAACATACAGGTTTTGGGGTGGCAAAAGGACAGTTTATGCAAATTAAAAGAAACTGCTCTGAAGACAGTGATTTCCTGTTAGAGAGTAATAAATTTAAAGAGTCTCTGTTACAGAGAGGGTATCGGCCCAAGACCATAAATAGAGCACTCTTAGAAGTATCACAAATGGACAGGGCAACACTTATAAGTGACGCAATCACTAATCGCCCAGTCCCCAGTTTAACGATATTTGTGATATCATCAGAAAGCATCTACCGATAGTATCAGCTTAAGATAGCCTAAAGGAGTACGTTGAGGGAGGATGCAATTATGTATCCAGGAGAGGGTGCACTATTGGGAATTAAATATCTGCTAGTCAACTGAAAAAAACAGGAACACAGATGAGTAGTTGGCTCACAATAAAAGGCCACTATAAATGTAATTACACCAGTTGTATCGCTTGTTCATACGTACGAATAGGCCAAACCTTTCAGTCACGTGTTACCAATAAGGTTTATACCCATGAAAGTTGCAGTACTTGTCGCAGCACTTATGCTATTTACCTCATTGAATGTACCATTTGTAGGTTGCAATACACAGGGTGCATCACTAGGGAGGCCAGAACAAGAGTTAGGGAACACACTGAACGATATTAAAAACAAGATTGAATGTTCAGATTTGTCAAGGCATTTGATTAATTGCCACAATCAGGATGTCACTTCATTTAGTTGGCAAATCATAGAGATAGTGATACCTAACTCAAGAGGAGGTGATAGAAATAGTCATCTCCTATGCAGAGAAGCTTTCTGGATCTTCCAGTTACAAACCAGAAGACCATTGGGCTTGAATATTGAGGGGGATGTTATTAATTTCTGGAAAAGAAATTAAATACAATCCCCAAATTTGATTTTTTTCAAAAAACGAAATAGGGCTTTACTGTGTTAGTATTGGAGATAGATATTTGATCCAATATTGGTATAGCTATGCGTTGTCTTTTAATACTAATAAAGGGTCCCATTTTATTACTGTCAGGCTACTGAAAAATGTCGCTCATTACTTTTAAGCTCTTTACTTTAACCGCTAGGGTATAATAGACATTAATAAGCTAGTCTAATATACTCTAGGATTTAAATTACATTGCTAAGCATCATCTCTTGGGCAGTTATGTAAACATATATAAAAATCTGCTAGCTTTCTGTCTATTATAGATAAGGATTTAAATGAGTGAAAAAATCATATGAGCTTAAGATACTAGTGGCTTGCTCCCTAAATATCTAAAAATGTTTTGAAAATGATGACCAGCACATTTCAAAAGCAAGAAAAGTTCATCTATTTCTAAATGAAATTTATATCACATTAGATAATAAGATTTCAAAATTGAAACCTAGTGTGAATTCATACAGTTTGGATACAGAATTAAACTGTCAGAGGTTATGCAAGAGTATTCTCTGTAGACAAATGTATATAAATGTAATCATAATTAATAGATAGCTATTCCTTTGGTAGCTGGAAATGAAAAGGTTAATCCTACACAAGCGTTTTAAATAGAGCAATTAATGTCCGGGTAAATGAAATCACAGCAAATCCCAGGAGCCATGTTGGCTATCATGTATATAAGGAGGGAATTTACAACATATTTTTATGTCTATGAATAAGGCCACGGGGGCCGAAACGCGTTAGACAGCTATGGGGATGAGCTGTGACTAAATTGTGTATTTTAAACATATTCTTTATGTAACAAATAAAATTTGACTTTTTAACTTAAGCGCTATGTCTGACTCGCTGGTGTACTAAAGTTTTTAGTGTATTCAGTGTCCACTACAGTCCTCAAGGTCTCATCTTATCTCTGCTGTAAGGACAGCACCCCAAAAAGCCCTTTTTAGGGCTAGAACATCAGTCTGCTTTTTTTTTTTTTTCCTGTGTAATCTAATTGCAGTTGCCTGCCTGCCAGCGTGTGTGTCAGGCTCACAGTGTATACTGTGCCCACTTGCCCAGTGCCACCACTCATATCTGGTGTAACAGTAGTGTAGATTTAAAAAAAAAACAACACTTTTTTGACTGTGTTAAATAATAGCAGTTCAGTTTCCTTCACACATGTGCATTTCAGGGCCTGCCTGCCAGGGCACAGTGTCACCCCAGTGCAACTCATATCTGGTGTAACAGTAGTGTAGATTTAAAAAAAAACAACACTTTTTTGACTGTGTTAAATAAGAGCAGTCAGTTTCCTTCACACGTGTGTGTTTCAGTGCCTGCCTGCCAGGGCACAGTGTCACCCCAGTGCAACTCATATCTGGTGTAACAGTAGTGTAGATTTTAAAAACAAAAACACTTTTTTGACTGTGTTAAATAAGAGCAGTCAGTTTCCTTCACACGTGTGCGTTTCAGGGCCTGCCTGCCAGGGCACAGTGTCACCCCAGTGCAACTCATATCTGGTGTAACAGTAGTCTAGATTTAAAAAAAACAACACTTTTTTGACTGTGTTAAATAATAGCAGTCAGTTTCCTTCACACGTGTGCGTTTCAGGGCCTGCATGCCAGGGCACAGTGTCACCCCAGTGCAACTCATATCTGGTGTAACAGTAGTGTAGATTTAAAAAAAACAACACTTTTTTGACTGTGTTAAATAATAGCAGTCAGTTTCCTTCACACGTGTGCGTTTCAGGGCCTGCCTGCCAGGGCACAGTGTCACCCCAGTGACACTGGGGTGACACTACCTGATCGATACAACATCATACCTGATGTTTTAAAGCACGCTATTCCAAACAATTTAGGAATGTTAGGTGATTTATGCCCTTTATGCTTGTTGGTCTGGCTGTTGGTCCGGTTGGTTGCTGCTTGTTGGTCTGGCTGTTCACATTGTGCATATTGCACGAATAAATCTGTTGGAAACTACTGGCTGGTGCTGCTTCTTTTTTGTGACTCTATACTGTGTGAAGTACAGATTCCTGAAGTTTGCACACCTTATTACTTTCAGGTGCTGGATGTTTGGTTTGTTCATCTAGAGCAAAGGTGGAACGCCTCCGCCGCCGCCGATGACCACCGCCGAGGACTGCCACCGCTGAGGACCACCGCTGAGGATCCAGGCATCGGGAACACAGCTTCGCACCTCCACTCTACGCCGCCTTCACTCCAGATGAAGATTGAAGATGATGGATCCGTCTGGAAGAAGACCTTCTCTGCTGGACTTCAGGAACAGTAAGTACCTATTTGGGGGTGGGCTTTTTTTTTAGATTAGGTTTTTTTGGGGGGTTTAAAAAAGAGCTAATTGCCATTTTAAGGGCAGTAAAAGAGCTGAATCCCTCTACTCCAGTATTCCTCATGTAGAAGGATTGAAGTCTTTGAATTATATGCTAAAGAGATATACAGACTATCTAGACCAGTGGTTCTCAACCTAAGTGACCTCAAGGCCCGGTAAGTTTTAGCCGGACCTGTCCAGGGCCCTGTGAGCATCTGGAGTGGGTTGGAGTAGGTTCGGAAAAAATCTATATTAAAATATATATATATATATATATATATATACTGTATGTGTATATATATATATAGTATTTGTGTGTATATGTATGTATGTATATATATATATATATATATATATATATATATATATATAGTTTACAGTGGTTTAATTATGTAATAATTAATTTGTGTCAGTGGGATCCATATAAATATCCCACTGACACCAATGAATTATCATATAATTAACCCACTGTAAACTATATATATATATATATATATATATGGATCCCACTGACATCACTGAATTATTATATAATTATAATATATATATATATATATATATATATATATATATATATATATATATATATTACAGTGGGTTAATTATATGATAATTCATTGGTGTCAGTGGAATACCTATATATATATATATATATATATATACACATAGTTTACTCATACACATTCGTGTCAGGTTGTTTATACATACACATTGGTGTCCAGTGGCTGTAATTATATGTCATTGGTGTCAGTGGGCTTACTTACCTGTGAGCCGATGCTTCCGGCTCTGCACGCCACCCGCCGCTACTACCCGCTCACAGTGCGCAAACGGACATACGCAGTGGCACTCTGACAGGCCCATCTGAAATATCCAAGATATGTAAAGGCGGGCCTGTCAGAGCAAGTGTCTGGAGACTATGGCCTTGCTTCCATTGAGTCGTTAAAAATGGAGCCGTAAGCTACCGAAGCGGACGACAGCTAAAAGTAATTTACGGCTCCATTTTAGTACCAGGTTTCCATTGAAAAGATTAGCGTGTTGCGCGCAGTCGCTCTTTTCGGCCGTACGTAAGTTTGCGTTGCCAACCGATGTCGGATTTGTCGAAAAGCGCGCCATAACAAGTGCATTGCCATGGTAACCCGACCTCTGTCTATAAGAATAACGGTTTGCGCCTGCGCTCTTTACCTGTGATCGCCTCTAGAGAGAAAGACACGGGAGCTAGTTGCGTTGGTAGGAGTTTTGGGTTTTTTAGAGTTGTTTGAGAATTAGTCGAGAGTTTGATATTTTATTTTCATATATTCTTATTGTAGGCCTCATATAATATTAGGAACACACACACACATCCATACATTAGTTAATTAACACACATTAGTTTATACACACAAACACAAACACACACACTTTTATTTGATACAAACACATTCACATTTTTTTTTATTTCATTAACCCCCATATCCCCATCTTCCTTTATTACTCCTTTCATTTATCCCCTTATTCCACTTCCCATCCCCCCTTTGACTACCCTTCCCTTCCTCACTATGTAACTTTTTTATATATATATACATTTTGCCCATCCTATTTTTTTTTTTTTTTACATCCCATATTTTTTGTTTCATTTGACTATATTGCCCACCCCTTTCTTCATTTGCATCCCTTATTATTTTTCTATAATTTTGTTATAATCCTCTTTAGTTTTTCCTTTTTCATTTACATCCCTTTGTTTATTTTCACCCCCACATTTTATTTTTATTTTGAGGGATATAGAATAGAGATAGTTAGGGTCTAGATAGGTTAGGTAGTTAGTTTTGGGGATATTTAATTTAAGGTTTAGTTAGGTGAATTAGTGTAGTTAGGTAAGCTAGGGACTTTAGTGTTAGGTTAGCGTTAGGGAGGAAGGAGAAAGGGATGGATAGGCCTAGTGGAGTTGGGAAGGGGGTGGCTAGGGGGAGGGCAGTGGAGAGGGTGGATAGAGGGAGGGGGAGGGGGGAAGTAGGGAGTAGTATGGGCAGGATAAGAGGCCAAGGTTTGGGTGGAGGATTTGTCCTTCCTCAAACCCTGGCAGAGGAGGGAAGGAGAGAGGGTGGAAGAGGAGTGGAGTTGGGAGGAGTGAGGAGGAGTCAGCCTCAGCTAGGCACAAAAAGAAGAGGGAGAGTGGGCAGACTGTGGCAAATGGGGGTGGGGCTGGTGGTAGCCTGTCACAGCCTGCAGGGACAGAGGAGGTAGAGAGGGCTGGTCCCCAGTCACAGGAGGGAGAGTCTGTGTCTGCTGGCCCTTCAGGTGTGAAGGGCAGGCTAAGAGAGGAGAGGTACTCTGAGGAGGAGAAGGAGGCTCTTGTTGAGGCCTACTTGGAGAGGGCAGCTCAGCAGGAGAACCCTAACCTGAGGCCGGGTGTCCGGAATAAGCTGTGGGAGGAGATTCGAGTGGCAGTCAGCTGCTTAGGACGTAATCGTTCTACTGCCAGCATTAAACACCGCTATCATGACTGCAGGAGGGAAACAAAAGCTAAGCTGGCACAGCAGGCCAAATATGCACGTGGGACAGGTGGTGGTCCTAGCAAGAGAATACACCTAAGGTCATGGGAGGAGATGCTGTCCAATGTCATCTCGGATTAATCTGTTCACGGATGTAAGGGGACAATGGACACCTCTGTGCCAACTGAAGAGGTGTATGAAGGGGGCTATTCAATATTAAATATAACCATATATGTGATGTATATATGTTGTATATCATAAATACCCATCTGTGTTTAGCTATGAATCTAAATTTACATAGTTGTATTTAATATGTTCAGCAAGCACTCTGTATTGTATATCTGCTCCGACAAGCAAGAATATTGATTATATAATATCCAAGAATATTAAGCATTTCATATAAATCATGTGTCATTGTCCTTAAAGGGACACTGTACCCAAATTTATTATTTTGTGAATTAGATACAGCATGCAATTTTAAGCAACTTTCTAATTTACTACTATTATCAATTTCTCTTCGTTCCCTTGCTATCTTTATATGAAAAAGAAGGCATCTAAGCTTTTTTTCTAGGTTCAGTACTCTGGACAGCAGTTTTTGATTGGTGGATGCATTTATCCACCAATCAGCAAGGACAACCTAGGTTGTTCACCAAAAATGGGCCGCCATCTAAACTTACATTCTTGCATTTCAAATAAAGATACCAAGAGAATAAAGAACATTTGAAAATAGGAGTAAATCCGAAAGTTGATTAAAATTGCATGCTCTATCTGAAGCACACAAGAAAATATTTGGGTACAGTGTCCCTTTAACAATGTTCCTTTAAGACACAGTCTATAAAGATTCATCAGTTATGGTCATATATGCTTGGATTTTATCCCAAACACACTATATGTGTGTGTATGTGTGTGTGTGTGTGTGTGTGTGTGTATGTGTGTGTATGTGTGTGTGTGTGTATGTGTGTGTGTGTGTGTGTATGTGTGTGTGTATGTGTATGTGTGTGTATGTGTGTGTGTGTGTATGTGTGTGTGTGTGTGTATGTGTATGTGTGTGTATGTGTGTGTGTGTATGTGTGTGTGTGTATGTGTGTGTGTGTATGTGTGTGTGTACATATATACACATAAATATGGAATATAATAGTCTGTATTGTTATGCTACAAAGTAATATATTCTATTAGATAGATAATGTAAACATACCGTATATTTATTTGTAGGTTCCGAACAAGAGGAGTATGAAGCTGCACCAACACCACAGCAGGATGTTCCTACATTCACTGAGGAGGATGAGGATATCTATGGTGACACTACCTCCTATATCAGCCTCTTAGAAGATGATATGCAGCAGCCTAGGGCATATGAGGTGGAGGATGTATCATGCCCTTCTCCATCTACCTCGGAGACAACATTTCATGTTTTGGGTTCTGAACCCCAGCAGACTCATCCTCCTCAACAATGGCAGTTCATGCATACTTCGCAGCAACAAATGGCACAGCCCCCACAGCTGCACCCACCGCAGCAGATGATGCACCCCCCACAACATCCTCCTCAGCAGCAGATGATGCACCCCCCACAACATCCTCCTCAGCAGCAGATGATGCACCCCCCTCAACATCCTCCTCAGCAGCAGATGATGCACCCACCACAACATCATTATCCTCAGCAGCAGATGATGCACCCACCACAGCAGCATACAGATCTGCACATCTGTATGCTGCATATAGTACATCTGTACTATATGCCTCCCACTCCTATGGCACAACAGGAATCCACACCACCACCCACTGCACCCACCAATGTATTGCCAACAGTGCCATCACAGACAACCTCACAGTCACCAATACGGAGAGACAGCCCTGGAACCAGCCAATTATTAGTTCCTGAGACACCAACTGTACAACAGGGTCTGGCACAGTCCCAGCAGAATGATCTACTGAGGCTCATACATAGAGAGCTTAGGCTGTCCAGGCTCCAGCAGCAGCAGGATTTGAGAAGGATACAGAGCCAAATGGACATCCATAATGCCTCACTCGTCCGCCTGGCAGAGGCAGTGGAGAGGCTCGCGGATAGGCCCCAAACTCCATCCTCCCTTGCATACTCTGTCATCTCCCTGCAGGACCCTGAATCCCGGTTATTAGCCTCACATTCAGCTGGTGGGCGTCGCACAAGACGCCACACTGCCCCCCTAAGTACCTCTCCTCCAAAGTCAAAATCCCGCCGCAAGAATTAATTAATATTCTTTTTTTTCCACCCAAGATATATCATATCTAATTTTTGCACTAAAGCACTTTTTTAAGTGTGATTTTCATCTCATAAATATGCATCCATTTTTCTAATCCAAATTTGAACATATATCTTAATATTATTCTAATAGCTGTTTATCTGCTAAAAATTAACAGCTTTATTCATTTTTATTTCACATGATGTCAATTAATATGCAGGTGTACATTGTTGATAAATTTATGTGTCCTTTTATTGAGGATATTATGCCGTTTAAGAATACTTGGGGATACGTGTCTGAAATTTATACAGTATATGCTATCTAACATTAGTCAACGTGACATGTGTAAATGTTATGATTTATATTCCACAAGCATATGTTGTTTGCTCCTTCAGATGAAGCTAATAAGGGTAATACAGTTATAGAAGAGTTGAAAAGTAAATACTCATTCCTGTTGATATGGCCAAATACCTTGCATTCATTCTTATAGTCCTATGTGGAATGTAATATCTAAAATATATACCTATCATGACTAATACCTATCATGACTAATGCACTCCTTTTTGTCAAGATTATTATTCAATATTTAGAATAATTAGATAAATGTATCTTTATGATATTTAAGCACTGATGTATACACAACATTTGATTGACATCATATGAACAGACACAGACTCTCCCTGGGACCAATGCACTTTTAAAATGTTTCAATAACTCCATGTTAAAGACAATACTTCATATCTCTTGAAGTATGTAATATTAAGCACTTATGTATTTTGGTTAATAGTCTAAATATTGCAAATGTATTATCTGCTTTAGCAGACATGACATTACATATATTTTATAAATATTAGTACTATGACACATTATAACTTTAATGTGTCATCGTTTTGTATTGAATAAATATGATTTTCACATTGAAAGTTACATTTGAATGAGGGTAAATCTGTAATAATAAAACTCATCTTCATGATAAACAACTTATTTCCTTTGAATTATTTTTCTATATGTATTGAGATTATATATAGCATCCCTGGGCAAAGGTTTCATTTTGAATAGGTAGATATTTTATTTATTGCTATAATATTTTACCAGGAAAGATACATTGAGATTTTAGTTTTCAAGTATGTCCTGGGTCCACAAAACATTGCATTGATACAATGGGTACAATAAAATAAAAAACAATGATAATACATATGCCCAAAAATGTAACATAGAACAGGTAGGAAATATATAATCAACAATGACAGGTGCATTCTGTTTTGAGATATGTAGAGAGGGATCTCTTAAAGGATATTAGGCATGGGGAAGGTTTGAAAGTGTGCGGGAGGTCGCTCCATAATTGTGGTGCTTGCATATATTTTATATGTACATACATATTGATATTTCTATGACAACATGGGTGCAAATATTCCTATACATAGGACCAATAAATGTAGCATATATAATGTTATTTGTACATTGAAACACTCATAATTTTTTTGTGATTTGCAATTTCAATGAGAAACAGGCCTCAAAAAAGCTCTTTTTCCTCCTTTACACCTAGTTGAGCTGGGGGTAATATTTCTCAATGTATCGACAGCCTCCGACAGTGTATTAACGGTTAGCGCTTTCATTGGAAACCTGGTATAATTTATCGATTAACGGCTTCTATTACTTTCTATGGGACGCGAAGATCTTTTCGGCAGCCGAAGTTGAGGTATAACGCGCCATTGGAAACAGTCGTTAAACGATATTGCTTTCGACAGCATATTTAACGGTTTGCGAGTGCACGCAAACTGAATTACAACTCAATGGAAGCGAGGCCTATGTCGGGTCGCCGCCCACCAGCAGGGCCGTCATGGCCCGGTAGTGGGCCACGGCCCGGCTGTTGAGAAACACTGATCTAGACAAATTCATTAGCTTTCTAACAGAGATTACTCGCTATCTGTTAACTCATAACTATTTTTTGTTTGAGGGGATATATAACCTCCAGAGATGTGGCACAGCAATGGGGGCAAAGTTTGCCCCCTCATATGCAAACTTGTATATGGGCTACTTTGAAAACAGCCACATCTTTGGGGGTGACTGCCCCCTCAAAGACAAGATTATAGCATATGGCAGATTCATAGATGATCTCATTCTCATTTATAGAGATTAGGAGCCCATGACCATTCCACAGTTTATAGATCATCTGAATCATAATGATTTTAATCTTGTATTCACATACCATACTAATGAATTGAAAATTGAATATCTAGACCTTAATTTACAACATGACGATAATAAATAATATAATCATTTCAAATTACAGAAAACCACTATACTGAGAGCAGACTCATGCCATGCACCTCACATGAGGAAAGGAATACCTAAAAGACAATTTCTCCGTTTACGCAGGAATTGCTCAACCTTACAAATATACAATACAGAAGCAAAAATATTGATCAATAGATTGGTGGCGAGAGGATATAGCAAAACTACACTTAAAAATACAAGCTCACTAGTTGCCCAAACAGACAGACAAACATTACTTAAAGGATTACTTTCTGTTATAATTTTTAAGCTAAACAACTAACATATAAGTTAATAATCATTAATTAAAACCTACTGACCTATATTTTCTCCAAAACAAAGTTTCATAACGTTCTAAAAGTTATATCTTTTATTCGCCGATGATGTCACGTTATCCTGCCCACTATTTTCAGCACTGCATGTTCAAAATACTTAAACCAATAACTTTGTGTTTAAAGCGCCATTTTGAAACCTAGGTATTGTAAACGGATTGGTACAGAGCAAAGGATACCCACAGAGTGGCTTTGGAAAACAATTAAATTTGCAGGCAAGATTTCTGATATACGGTAGAGATATGTTAATGAAATGCTATTGATAAAAAGCATAATTTTGGTAGTTAGTTAGTTACAGGCATAGAAAATATTTACTTACAGTGGCCCTTTAATCAAATTAACCATAAACAAAATAACAAAAATTTCAAAAACACAACAGTGAATACATCTAATCTTAATCAAACTAATATAAAAAAGAGATCCCAACAAATTAGTAGACACAGATGTAATATATTTTACAACTAAATATAGTACACAATTTTATAAGATCTGTGGAATTATCAGAAAATATCTACCAGTTCTAAATGGAGACCCTACACTCAAATTCAAACTCAACAATAAAATTAAATATGTGGCAAAAAGGGCAACCAACATAGGAGAAATACGGCTAGATTACGAGTTTTGCGGTATGAGTGAAAAAGCAGCGTTAAGCCTCATAACGCTGCTTTTTCACTACCGCTGGTATTACGAGTCTTGCAGGTTTAGGGGCATTGCACACTTTTTTGGTCTTAACGCAAATTAACTTACGCAATTTGTGTAAAGTCTTTTTTCAATGAGACTTCCTTAGCGCCGGTATTACGAGTCTGCCTGAGAGGCCAAAAAGTGAGCGGTACACCCTATACCTCCAAGATCGATACCGTAAACAAATATGATTGGTGGCACTAGTTGGCAAGTGGGCATGGCACACACACTGGCAGGCAGGCAACTTCAATTAGATTACACTAGCAGACTGATGTTTCACAGTCAAAAAAGTTTTTTTTTAAAATATTTACACTACTGTTATAACAAATATGATTGGTGGCACTAGTTGGCAAGTGGGCCTGGCACACATGCTGGGAGGCAGGCAACTGCAATTAGATTACACTAGCTGACTGATGTTTCACAGTCAAAAAGGTTTTTTTTAAAATATTTACAATACTGTTATAACAAATATGATTGGTGGCACTAGTTGGCAAGTGGGCCTGGCACACACGCTGGCAGGCAGGCAACTGCAATTCAATTGCACTAGCAGACTGATGATTCACAGTCAAAAAAGTTTTTATTTTAAATATTTACAATACTTATAACAAATATGATTGGTGGCACTAGTTGGCAAGTGGGCGTGGCACACATGCTGGCAGGCAGGCAACTTCAATTAGATTACACTAGCAGACTGATGTTTCACAGTCAAAAATTTTTTTTTTTAAATATTTACACTACTGTTATAACAAATATGATTGGTGGCACTAGTTGGCAAGTGGGCCTGGCACGCACTCTGGGAGGCAGGCAACTGCAATTAGATTACACTAGCTGACTGATGTTTCACAGTCAAAAATTTAAAAAAAAAATATTTACAATACTGTTATAACAAATATGATTGGTGGCACTAGTTGGCAAGTGGGCCTGGCACACACGTTGGCAGGCAGGCAACTGCAATTCAATTGCACTATCAGACTGATGATTCACAGTCAAAAAAGTTTTTATTTTAAATATTTAAAATACTGTTATAACAAATATGATTGGTGGCACTAGTTGGCAAGTGGGCCTGGAACACACGCTGGCAGGCAAGCAACTTCAATTAGATTACACTAGCAGACTGATGTTTCACAGTCAAAAAAGTTTTTTTAAAAAATAATTACACTACTGTTATAACAAATATGATTGGTGGCACTAGTTGGCAAGTGGGCCTGGCACACACGCTGGGAGTCAGGCAACTGCAATTAGATTACACTAGCTGACTGATGTTTCACAGTCAAAAAAGTTTTTTTTTTTTTAAATATTTACAATACTGTTATAACAAATATGATTGGTGGCACTAGTTGGCAAGTGGGCCTGGCACACACGCTGGCAGGCAGGCAACTGCAATTCAATTGCACTAGCAGACTGATGATTCACAGTCAAAAAAGTTTTTTTTTTAAATGTTTACAATACTGTTATAACAAATATGATTGGTGGCACTAGTTGGCAAGTGGGCCTGTCACACATGCTGGCAGGCAGGCAACTGCAATTCAATTGCACTAGCAGACTGATGATTCACAGTAAAAAAAGGTTTTTATTTTAAATATTTGCACTACTGTTATAACAAAAATAATTTGTGGCACTAGTTGGAAAGTGGGCCTGGAACACACGCTGGCAGACAGGCAACTGCAATTAAATAACACTAGCAGACTGATGTAAAAGTTTTTTTTTTAAAAAAAGTTACACTAATGTTACAACAGATAGGAGTGGTGGTACTGAGGATGGAAGTAGGCACAGTATATACTGGCAGCCTGACACACAGGCAGGCACTAGTGGCAGGCTGGCCTGGCAACTAAAATTAAATAACACTAGAAGACTGATGTAAAAGTTTTTTTTTTTTACAAAATTTAAACTAATGTTACACCAGATAGGAATGGTGGCACTGAGGATGGAAGTAGGCACAGTATATGCTGGCAGCCTGACACACAGGCTGGCCTGGCACTAGTGGCAGGCTGGCCTGGCAACTAAAATTAAATAACACTAGAAGACTGATTAAACAAATTACACTAATGTTACACCAGATATAAGTGGTGGAAAACAGAGCTATTAATCACAGTATATGATGTGGGCCTGACACACAGGCCTGATGGAAAATGAAATTAGATTACGCTAGCAAAATGATGTAAAAGTTTTTTTTTTTTTTTAATTTACACTAATGTTAAGCAGATATCAGTGGTGGCACAGAAGAATTAATCATAGTATATGATGTGGGCCTGACACACAGGCCTGATAGAAAATGAAATTAGATTACACTAGCAAAATGATGTAAAAGTTTTTTTTTTTTTAATTTACACTAATGTTAAGCAGATATCAGTGGTGGCACAGAAGAATTAATCACAGTATATGATGTGGGCCTGACACACAGGCCTGATAGAAAATGAAATCAAATTACACTAGCAAAATTATGTAAAAGTTTTTTTTTTTTAAATTTACACTAATGTTAAGCAGATATCAGTGGTGGCACTAATCACAGTATATGCTGTGAGCCTCACACACAGGCTGACAGGCAGGCAAATGCAAATAAAATTACAAAAAAAAAAAACGACTTAAGTTCTAGCCCTAAAAAGGGCTTTTGGGGCTGAAGTTCTAGCCCTAAAAATGGCTTTTTGGGGTGCTGTCCTTACAGCAGAGATTAGATGAGTCCTTCAGGACTGTAGTGGACACTAAATACACTAGCCTAGCTATCTATTTCCCTATAATATCATCAGCAGCAGCACTAAACCTCCTCTCACTAAGAATGCAGGATCGTAATGAATCTAAAATGGCTGCTGCCCAGGAGCTGGGAGAGTCTGGAAGGGAGTGTCTGCTGCTGATTGGCTCAAATGTGTCTGCAGACTAGGAGATACAGGGTCAAAGTTTCCTCAATGATGACGAATAGAGGGCGGATCGAACATCGCATATGTTCGGCCGCCGTGGCGAACGCGAACAAGCTAAGATTGCCGGGAACTGTTCTCCGGCAAACAGTTCGTGACATCACTACCTATTAACCCCTAAACCAAGGCCCTCCCACATCGCAAACACTAAAATAAAATTATTAACCCCTAATCTGCCGCTCCCGACATCGCCGCCAGTAGAATAAACATATTAACCCCTAAACTGCTGCACTCCCACCTCGCAAACACTATTTAAATATTGTTAACCCCTAATCTGCCACCCATAACATCGCCACCACCTACCTATATTTATTAACCCCTAATCTGCCGCCCCCAACGTCGTTGCCACTATACTAAATTTATTAACCCCTAAACTTAAGTCTAACCCTAACTTAAAGGGACACTCAGGTTAAATCAAATTTTCATGATTCAGATACAGCGTGTAATTTTAAACAGCTTTCCAATTTACTTCCATTAAAAAAATGTGCACAGTCTTTTATATTTACAATTTTTTAGTCACCAGATCCTACTGAGCATGTGCAAGAATTCACAGACTATACATATATGCATTTGTGATTGGCTGATTGCTATCACATGGTACAAGGGGAGTGGAAATATACATAACTTTAAATTTTGTTATAAAAAAATCTACTTCTCATTTGAAGTTCAGACTAAGTGCTATTGCATTGTCTTGTTATCTTGCATTTGTTGATTATGCAAATCTAATATGTTGACTGGTCCTTTAAATATAATTAAAATAAATCTAAATAAAACCTACTATTAATAACTAAATAATTCCTATTTAAAACTAAATACCTGTAAAATAAACCCTAAGCAAGCTACAGTATAACTAATAGTTACATTGTATCTAGCTTAGGTTTTATTTTTATTTTACAGGCAAGTTTGTATTTATTTTAACTAGGTAGAATAGTTACTAAATAGTTATTAACTATTTACTAACTACCTAACTAAAATAAATACAAATTAACCTGTAAAATAAAACCTAACCTGTCTTACAATAAAACCTAACCTTACACTACAATTAAATAAATTATTTAAATTAAATACAATTACCTAAATTACAAAAACAAATGAACACTTAATTACACAATATAAAAAAAGAAATTATCAGATATGTAAACTAATTACACCTAATCTAATAGTCCTATCAAAATAAAAAAGACCCCCCAAAATAAAAAACAAACCCTAGCCTAAATTAAACTACCAGTAGCCCTTAAAAGGGCCTTTTGCGGGGCATTTCCCTAAATAAATCATCTCTTTTACCTGTAAAAAAAATACAAACACCCCCAACAGTAAAACCCACCACCCACACAACCAACCCCCCAAATAAAAACCTTACTAAAAAAACTTAAGCTCCCCATTGCCCTGAAAATGGCATTTGGATGGTTATTGCCCTTAAAGGGGCATTTAGCTCTTTTTCAACTGCCCAAACCTCTAATCTAACTAAAGCCCACCCAATAAACCCTTAAAAAAGCCTAACACTAACCCCCGAAGATCCACTTACAGTTTTGAAGACCCGATATCCATCCTCAACAAAGCGGCAGAAATCCTCATCGAAGCATGCAGAAGTCTTCATCCAGATGGCATCTTCTAGCTTCATCCATCAGGCGTGCAATCAGCCAATAGAATTGAGCTTCAATCCTATTGGCTGATCCAATCAGCCAAAATGATTGAGCTCACATTCTATTGGCTGATTGGCTGATTGGAACATAATAACACTTACCTGTATTCTCCAGAGGTACACTCTCCTAGATGGAGGAACTTAGCCACAGATTGGTTACTTACCTGTATAAACACTCACCTGGAGTACTAGGTACCTATCTCTGATGAAGCACATGTGCTCATGCACGAAATGCGTCAGTTAGTAGGTGCTTCCATGACCTACTATTTACAGCTTGAATAAACCACCTTTTGCACTGGCACCCTGGTTTAGGTTTTTGTCTTTTTTCCTTGCCTTTTAAAGGGCAATGCCAATACAAATGCTCTTTTAGAGGCAATGGGTAGTTTAGTTTTTTTTAGTGTTATTTTTTTTTATTTTGGGGGGTTTGGTGGGTGGGGTTTTTTACTGTTAGTGGGGATTTAGTATTTTTTAGAGGTAAAAGAGCTGTTTAACTTAGGGCAATGCCTTTTAAGGGCTATTGGTAGTTTAGATTAGGGGGGGTTATTTTGGGGGGTATTTTTATAGGGGTATTAGTTTAGGTTTATTTTTTTATTTTGGATACCTTTGTTTATTTATTTTGTATATATTGTAACTTTAGCTTGGGGTTTGTAGTTTTTAAAACATAGACTGCCCCCTGGCCAGGCTTATCGCCTAGTGTGTATATATATATATATATATATATATATCAAAATAACAAGAGTATTGCATTGAGCAATGACACTTTTTTTTATTGGACTAACTATACATTTATAAGTTGACAAGCTTTCGGAAGAGTTCCTTCCTTTATCAAGTCTAAAGCAATACTGACCAATTCAATGGAATTTACAGATTGTATTTTAAAACACAGAATAGCTAAGAAGACAGTGCAGGGAGAGGAGGAGGTGTCATAAAAATGCTGAGGGGGGCTTAGGTAACAGGCAGACAGTGTCCAGTGTAGGAGAACAGACAGGGGAAATATATAGCTTTACATAGAGCATATACTGACATAAAGATATATATCAACATTGAATCAATATCTATAAACATGTGAAATTGTATATACAGGGGGAATACAAAAGTTAAAAAAAGACAAAAGTGTGGACATAGGCTTACCTGTGTACCTATGTATAAAGAATGTGGAATATACAATGTAATTGACTAAATGAAAGTACATTACAAAATTTTTTGATAATGTGTTAAGAATCCAGAGTCCACATTTAGTCCAGAATTAAACAGGTTGAAGTACATTATCATTTTCATTTCAAAGGTTTTTCTTTCCATGGTGTTTTTGAAGTTGCCTCTGAGAATTTTGATTTTGAGGTTTTGGATGGAGTGGTCAGGTTGGGTGAAATGGTGACCAACAGGAGTGCAGTATTTTATTTAACAGTGGTTTTTGATTGAGTGTCTGTGTAAGTTCATTCGAAGGTGCAGTTTTTGGCTTGTTTCTCCAATATAGCATCCCATTTCACATGCAGTGCGATGTATCATGTATACCGCATTTGCAGATATACATGAATATGCCCCTTTAATGTTATAAGATTTATTATTGTGATTTGCTGTGCTGCTTTCACAAACGTGTTGACACAGTTTGCAGAGAGCTTTATAGCAGCACTTGGTTCCATTCTGAGTGTTCTTTTTCTCAAGGGGTAGCTTCCTATGTACCAGTTTCTGCTTTAGGTTAGGTGGTTGTCTGTATGCCAGGATTGGGGGTTTTGTAAAGATTTTTTTGAGTGTGGGATCCTCTGAGAGTAGTGGCTGTAAGTCTTTTATGATTTTTCGTATCCCTTCCACAGCAGGGTTGTATTTGACTACTAGTGGGATACGTGATATGTTTTTCTTCTCCCTGTATTGCAGTAAATGTTCACGTGGAGTATTGAGGACAGAGTTAATTTTTTTATTTATAATCCTTGTTTTGTAACCTTTTTCTCTGAATGATTGGGACAGTGTAATGAGGTGTTTGTCACGGTCCTTGGTATCTGAGCAAATTCTGTGGTATCTTGTAGCCTGACTGTAGATTATGGATTTTTTAATGTTATTGGGGTGGGAGCTGGAGCTGTTGAGGTAGCTGCATCTATCTGTTGGTTTCCTGTATACCGATAAGTGCAGTTTGCCATTTGTGATGGATATTGTTGTAGCCAGGAAGCTAACACAGTCTCTAGAAAAGTTAATTTTAAACTTGATTAATGTATGAAATAGATTATATGATTTATGAAAATGTTCAAGGTTTTTTTCTCCTTCTGTCCATATGATGAAAATATCATCGATGTAGAGAAAGTATTTGAAGGGTTTGTGAGGGTGAGTGGCTAGGAATCTCTGTTCTAAGTCAACCATGAAGAGGTTTGCGTACTGTGGTGCCATTTTGGTGCCCATGGCTGTTTCCATGGTTTGTAAGTAGATGGAGTGGTTGAAGATGAAATAATTTTGAGTAAGTTTAATTTCTGTAAGTTTACAGACTGTAGAAGCACTATATGTCTGGTTAGGGCTGTTGGAGGAAAAAAAAGTTTAAGCAGGCATCAATACCATCTTTATGTGGAATATTGCTGTACAGGGATTCCACATCCATTGTCACAAGTATAGTATCCTCTGGCAATTCTGTTATCTGGCTGATTTAGAGGATACTATACTTGTGACAATGGATGTGGAATCCCTGTATATAATAATAATAATTTGCGATTTATATAGTGCTTTTCTCCCTTTGAGACTCAAAGCACTTTACAAATATACCAACATAAAGACATAAAAGTTAGGAGTTTCTGAAGGCCAGATAAGTGGACTGAATGCCTGATGGAAGAGGTGGGTCTTTAGTGGTGCCTCTCTGATTGCACACAGTAAAGAGTTCCAGAAAGTAGGGGCAGCGTAGCCGAATGCTCTGGAGCCTGAGTTTGTCCTAATTCTTGGCACTGAGAGGAGGGATGTAGGGTGTCAGGAGCTCTTTCAGGTACTGTGGTCCTTGGTTGTTTAAGGCTTTGAAGGTCAGCAGGCCAATATATATATATATATATATATATATATATATATATATATATATATATATATATATATATTTATTTATATATATAACATCTTTTTCCCCTGCTCCTGGAGGGGAGCAGTAGTGACCATCTGTTTAGGGCTAGATTACAAGTGAAGCGCTAATTTATTATGTGCCTGTAAACTGGCAAATTGGCCTGTTTAAGGGTGCACGACAACTAACCAACCAATACAAGTGAATACCTTTAGATTGAAGGTATATATATTTACATGCATATAACTAAAGTAGAATGTATAATTATATTTGATATATTATATGTGTGTCTGAGTGTATGTGTAAGAAAATTCTATATTCTAAGGAAGGGTGTAATTTGACACATGTGTTAGGATAAATGAGAAGCAATAAACTAACAACAAATAGGCAAGGTCTTTAAATATGCAAAGGAAGTGATTTACTACTCTTCCCAAGAATATCAGCTTGTGCCACAAAATATCTCAGGTCAAAATATATCATCAGGACAGCTTAGATGGATACACTTATTGGATTAATTTTGTGAATGTATGTGAGTGAAAACTTTTTTTTGTGTTTAGATCTTTTATTGAGGTTGTTAGTGAATTTAACAGTAAATAGACAGGTTACAGAAATAGTATATAGCACAATAGGCATAAAATTGTCATGACACTGGCATATATAAGCATATATAAGCATATTCAACCAACCTAACGCCTAGATTTAGAGTTCTGCGTTAGCCGTCAAAAGCAGTGTTAAGGGGTCCTAACGCTGCTTTTGGCCGCCTGCTGGTATTTAGAGTCAGGCAGGAAAGGGTCTACTGCTCACTTTCAAGCCACGACTTTTCCTTACCGCAGATCCCCTTACACCAATTGCGTATCCTATCTTTTCAATGGGATCTTCCTAATGCCGGTATTTAGAGTCTTGGCTGAAGTGAGCGGTAGAGCCTCTACCGACAAGACTCCAGCCGCAAAAAAAAATCAGTAGTTAAGAGATTTTTATGGGCTAGCGCCGGTTTATAAAGCTCTTAACTACAGTGCTCTAAAGTACACTAACACCCATAAACTACCTATGTACCCCTAAACCGAGGTCCCCCCACATCGCCACTATAATAAAAAAATGTAACCCCTAATCTGCCGACCGCACACCGCCGCCACCTACATTATCCCTATGAACCCCTAATCTGCTGCCCCTAACATCGCCCACACCTACATAATATTTTATTAACCCCTAATCTGCCCCCCCAACACCGCAGCTATCTAAATACACTTATTAACCCCTAATCTAACCTCGCCGCCACTATAATAAATGTATTAACCCCTAAACCACCGCACTCCCGCCTCGCAAACACTATAATAAAATAATTCAAGTATTAACCCCTAATCTGCCGACCGGACCTCGCCGCTACTCTAATAAATGTATTAACCCCTAAAGCTAAGTCTAACCCTAACCCTAACACCCCCCCTAAGTTAAATATAATTTTAATCTAACAAAATAAATTAAATCTTTTTAACTAAAGTCTTCCTATTTAAAACTAAATACTTACCTGTAAAATAAACCCTAATATAGCTACAATATAAACTAAACTAAATTTCAAAAAAATACAAACACTAAATTACAAAAAATAAAAAAAAGATTACAAGAATATTAGGCTAATTACAAATACTCTAAGCCCCCTAATAAAATAAAAAAGCCCCCCAAAATAATAAAGGTCCCTACCCTATTCTAAATTAAAAAGTAACCAGCTCTTTTACCAGCCCTTAAAAGGGCTTTTTGCGGGGCATGCCCCTAGGTAATCAGCTCTTTTGCCTGAAAAAAAAAAATACAACCCCCCAACATTAAAACCCACCACCCACATACCCCTACTCTAACCCAAACCCCCCTTAAATAAACCTAACACTACTTCATCCTATCCAGGCAGAAGAGGACATCCGGACCGGCTTCATCCAAGCGGCATCTTCTATCTTCATCCATCCGGAGCCATCCTATTCCAGCCGACGCGGATCCATCCTCTTCAACCGATGCCTACTCGCTGAATGAAGGTTCCTTTAAATGACGTCATCCAAGATGGCGTCCCTCGAATTCCAATTGGCTAATAGGATTCTATCAGCCAATCGGAATTAGGGTAGGAAAAATCTGTTTCGGCGAGTAGGCGTCGGTTGAAGAGGATGGATCCGCGTAGACTGAAAGAAGATAGCTCCGCTCCGGATGGATGAAGATAGAAGATGCCGCTTGGATGAAGATGTCTGCCGGTCTGGATGTCCTCTTCTGCCTGGATAGGATGAAGACTTCTGCCGCTCCGGATGTCCTCTTTTGGTCCATCTGTGCCCGGCTGGGTGAACACGACTCAAGGTAGGGAGATCTTCAGGGGGGTAGTGTTAGGTTTATTTAAGAGGGGTTTGGGTTAGAGTAGGGGTATGTGGGTGGTGGGTTTTAATGTTGGGGGGCTGGTTGTATTTTTTTTTACAGGCAAAAGAGCTTATTACTTAGGGGCATGCCCCTCAAAAAGCCCTTTTAAGGGCTGGTAAAAGAGCTGGTTCCTTTTTAATTTAGAATAGGGTAGGGACCTTTATTATTTTGGGGGGCTTTTTTATTTTATTAGGGGGCTTAGAGTAGGTGTAATTAGCCTAATATTCTTGTAATCTTTTTTTATTTTTTGTAATTTAGTGGGGTTTTTTGTAATTTAGTTTAGCTTATTTAATTGTATGTAATTTTAGGTAATTTATTTAATTAATTTATTGATAGTGTAGTGTTAGGTTTAATTGTAACTTAGGTTAGGATTTATTTTACAGGTAATTTTGTAATTATTTTAACAAGGTAGCTATTAAATAGTTAATAACTATTTAATAGCTATTGTACCTAGTTAAAATAAATACAAAGTTGCATGTAAAATAAATATAAATCCTAAAATAATTATTTGTTATATTGTAGCTATATTAGGGTTTATTTTACAGGTAAGTATTTAGTTTTAAATAGGAAGACTTTAGTTAATAAGATTTAATTTATTTAATTAGATTAAAATTATATTTAATTTAGGGGGTGTTAGGGTTAGACTTAGCTTTAGGGGTTAATACATTTATTAGAGTAGCGGCGATGTCTGGTCGGCAGATTTGAGGTTAATACTTGAAGTTAGGTGGCGGCGACGTTGGGGGGGGGGCAGATTAGGGGTTAATACTATTTATTATAGGGTTTTTCGAGGCGGGAGTGTGGCAGTTTAGGGGTTAATAACTTTATTAGAGTAGCGGCGAGGTCCGGTCGGCAGATTAGGGGTTAATAAGTTTAGACTCAGGGTTCATGTTAGGGTGTTAGGTGCAGACTTAGAAAGTGTTTCCTCATAGGAAACAATGGGGCTGCATTGGGAGCTTAACGCTGCTTTTTTGCAGGTGTTAGGTTTTTTTTTCATCCCAAACTGCCCCATTGTTTCCTATGGAGGAATTGTGCACGAGCACGTTTTTTCCAGCTTACCGCTACCGTAAGCAACGCTGGTATTGAGGGTTGAAGTGGCGGTACATTCTTTTTGGAGCCTAACGCAGCCCTTCAGACAACTCTAAATACCAGCGTTGTCTTAAGGGTGCGTTGGGAAAAAAAGCTGCGTTAACTACTCGGGTCTTTACCGACAAAACTCTAAATTTAGGCGTAAGTAAACAATTATTGTCACAGAAAATGAAAGTTAACATAGTAATATCTGCGCTTGACGAGATAAATTGAAACCTCATTTAACATTTTTAATTCATCTTACACTCCAAAGGGTTACTCTTGTACCCCTGAAAATTAAAAACATGCTTAGAGGAAAATCTTGGACCTTGATATAGTAAAACTAGATAGTGAATTTAGGTGTCTGCTCTTAAATATCGATAGATAGCTTAATAAAATGTACATTCTTACCCGCCACAAGACTTGCAAGGAATAATAACAGACCTAGATCTCAAAAATGTTAGGTAGTCCCTCTCTAATAGCCTAACTTTTAATAGTTTAGCCAGAGCTCCTTAGTTGGATTGACTATAATATAACCTGAGGGTGACTGTCCAGAATGAGACCCATTGTGGGGATTCTATGAAGTAGTACTGGGGAGGAAACATTATGACTGAATTATATATATATTTATATATATATATATATATATATATATATATATATATATACACACACACACATCTAGGAAGTATTACCTTTGTTCAACATCTTAATAGTATATATTAGAGGCTTGCAAGCTTATACAGTTTAACATTAAAATAACTGGTGAGTGCAAAATCCATCTATGCAACATTGTCTATTAACTCAGGAAATCCAATATTATATTAATATAGGAGGTCTAGAACCTAGGTATGTGTATATAAGAATGACCACACTGAAGTACGTATTCCCCTTCTGTCTGAGACTCTGGTCCCTTATTTAAAATGACCCCACAATATTGGTTTGGTATCTTAGCATAAGTAGTAATGGGCCTAAATGCCTCGGTCACTGACAGCCCTGTGGGATATGGAAAATAAAAATAAATAGAGAACAGAAATATGTACAATTACTTATGGTCATAATTGTAATATAGATGCATGGAGTTGTAACCCAATTCTGTAACACAGAGTTAGTGCTAATATAGATTATTCTGCATACACCTTGGTAACAGATATTATTAAAATTTTAACAGGAGAGTTTATTTTAGCGTTTTGGCATGCTTGTGATAGGAGATGTTATACCTTTAAACCTACTGAAAATTTGAAGGTTAGGTGTGTATTATAATACATTTTGGTAAAGTCTTTTCTCCACAAACATTACCATCAACGGGACAGTAACGATATAACTTTTTATATGTGGGAGTTCAAGGTAAAGTTTCTATCAGACTTATGACTTGAAAACACATCTAAACCATAACCATTAGTGAGTAATTAAGGGCCAAAAGCAGGGAAACTATCTTGAGCAGCACCAAGCCCAAGAACACCAATTTGAGATTAAACCAATTCCCCTCTTAGTTTGGCTTTCCTTTAACTCCAGATGGAACTCTTCAGGTCTTTGCGTGCCTAGAATGTGCACTGAAACTGTAAGACCCACAACCATATCTATGGCGCAGCGCTTCTGATTGTAAGTGTCCTGGTGATTGGGAGAAAGTGACCAGAGGTGTAAGTGTTGCGTTTTTTTGGCTCTCATTGTGGAAATCAGAAGATGGAAAACTCTGACCTTAGGTACCAGGGAGCTAGTTACCCCGCTCCAGCAAGAAGTCAGCGGAGCATTGTATGTCCTCTCACAGAAATCTGGGCTCGTAAGTAGGGGAGTCATCTGGGGAAGTAGCGCAGATTGAGATTTCAACCACTGTCAGGCTATATTGCATGCCATTAGTGGTATGTTGCCTTACCAGATTTGTGAACTTCCTATCTCTGACCTCCTCTAGCATACTAGCTGTGGACAGGGGTAGGAGTGGTACAGTTAGCAGGGGTCTCCTATCAGTTGTTGATATTTATGTTGTTACGCCAGTGTTGGTCCCTGGCCTAGTCGGTCGATTTGAATTTCTCTCAGACACCCCTCCCCTGGCCACCATCATCAGATCTGAGAAGCTTGTGTCTAGTTTATGCTCAAAGTCTTTTAGATGGGCATACAGCATTAGAGAAGAGTCCTCCAAAGTAGAGAAATGTTGGAGATTAGAAACTGCAGCAGTTGGTTTGTGTCTGCTCATCCGGGGTTACCGGGGGGAATCAAGATCTGTACAATTAGCCGACCTCCAAAATCTTGATGGCCCAGAACAGAGCTCGTAGATCATAAAAGCAGCTTATATTCATGTGTCTGGTACTCTGGAACTTTTAGAAACAGGAATTAAGTGTGGTTGCTGCTATAGTCCTGAGATAGGCGGTTGGTTTCTTAGACTACATTACGAGTTGCCATTTTTGCGGCCATTTTGGTTACTGCATTAGCACGCCCCCCGAGTGAAAACTTTTTTGTAACTCTGTAACCTCTTAAAGTGCCATAAAACATGTTAAGATCTGTGCATATCCTAAAAGAGCTAATTAAGTAAAAAATTGTTAGCATAATTTTTTTTTTTTAAAAATTGCTGGCAAATCTTTCAAAATAATTTTTAAAATAAGCAAATGATAGCCATGATGTCTGGAGAAGTCTGATCCACCCCCTAATCAGTGTTTAGCATCAGAAACACAGGCATTGTATTTCAAATGAGTTCACAGCAGCTTATTTGCTTTTAGGCATGCCCCAGCAGATAATGAGTGTTAAAGTCTGCATTCTACCAAATCAAAGGTGGATATAGATATATATTGCTGTACAATTCGGAAACTTAAAAGAAAGGGCTAATGGTGAAGCACTGCAGTATAAATTTGCAGGTTAAGTAATAAAAGAACATATTATGATATTTTGTCTCTATCCCAACTTGTTTTATGTCCCTTTAATTTTCACAGATTCTAATTATAAATGCTGCAAATGCTGTGCGACTTATCCCCTTCGCTGCACTTTAGTTCTGATGCCATCTCTGACAGCATTAGAACAAGGCTCCCATTGCAGCCTATGGAAGCACACTTTCGTGTTCACATTGCTGTCAACTTGTAATACCAGTGCACATTAGCATGCGCTGGTAATACAAAGTGGAGCACTAATATCGCTCTTTTGAAAGCGATATTTAGCACTCCACTTGTAATCTTGCCCTTAATTGTGTACAAGTGTGTATGAAGGGGCACAGGGGTTATTACATTCATTGCACAACATAGAGATATAGCAATTCAGCAGGATGCTAGACAGAAGCAGAACAGCATTGATAGCCTTCTCCTTTCCTTCTGTTGACAGGGGGCCTGATATTCAAAAGCACACTGGCATGGAGTTAAGTCAAGCAAAATCTTTCAGATTTTTTTAGACCTTATATTGTAATGTAGGTGTTCCTCCTTCACACCAAGAACCCTGCATAGTGAGATAAATATCTTTCAAATTAAAATTTGTGTTTCTAGAATTTTTTAGGTACCTCTCCAGGCTGACAAGATGTCTTAGATCAGCGAAGAGCTATTGAATATTAGGTCCAGGGTATGAATGCACACAGTTGCAGAAAATTCCAGAAACTGCAGAGAGCTGGACACAAACAAAGCAGCAATAGCAGTCTCCTACTTTTTAAAGGGACACTGAACCCATTTTTTTTCTTTCATGCTTCAGATAGAGCATGCAATTTTAAGCAACTTTCTAATTTACTCCTATTATCACATTTTCTTCGTTCTCTTGCTTTCTTTATTTGAAAAAGAAAGGCAGAACCTTGGACAGCATTTATTTATTATAAACAAACAAACAGATATGACTGCGCTAATCAACTAAGTGTAAATAATAATTATAAACAATATTAAATATAAAATTGTAGCATCAATACATACATACATACAAAATCACGTAGTAAAAACAATGAAAATGATAAAAATAACCAAAGTCCGAATGTATTGCAAGTAATAGTCCGAATGTGGATGCTCAGAGAGAAATGTCCAGAGGAGCCTTGGGGTTTAGCACAGGTTAATGCTGCTTCTTATTAGGTGATAATTCCAAAAATCACCCGAAAGTAAAGCCAAAACTGAAACACAGGAATAAAAGAAGCGCAAAAACTTGAGTAATTTATTAAGACAACAATACAACAATAAGTAGCAACTAACACTTGGGTAAGCGTAGAAAGTACCCCAGTCTGATGGAAACAAAACAGCGGTAACTGTCTGAATTCAACTCGACACACGAGTCTGCAGGTTCACAGATGAGCGCCTCGCATGAAACCGGCGTCTGACGTCAGTGTGGAGGAAAAGATCCGGAGCGTCCTACTTCTCCGCCTAACAGACCGCACAGCTGTTTAGAGGGTACTGACCACGATTTCCCAGAACACCCTACGCATTTCGTCGGTATCACGGCCGGACTTTTTCAAGGGAAACAGTTCAAAGAATAGGATAGGTCCACACTTTCAGCGCTGTAAGAAAACATTGAAAGAATAGGATAACCTTTGATGACAGGTAGCATCTTTTTAAACGTGCACAAGTAACACCCACTAATGTAACAGGTGTCAAGACACTACTGAGTATCGTCTTTCCATAACATAAAAATACACTTTAACAGGATTATGCAGCAATTAATTAAGCTAAAAAACAATCACATAATATTTAGACAATGCAAAAAATAAATAATACAATTAAAAATTTAAATTCATACATACGTAACCTACACACAGTGAAATATATTAGAAACCTTTTATCAAACTACCACATATCATAAAATTTAATAACAGTTTATATGAAGGTTTTAAAACGTTCTCATACTTAATCCAAATAAACAACACCAAAACATTCAAAGCTGATACAAACAATGATTAAAAAGGGATCACATATAGGCAGCAAGATCAAGATCTACATTTAGTCCCCTAGGGTTCAAACTACCAATTTTGTAAATCCAAAATGTTTCCTGCTGTCTTAATGCAAGGAGCCTATTATGGACTTTTGGAGGAATCCATTCTATCACTTTCACCCTAAGTGTTGATGAATCACAATTATGGCATTCAGAAAAATGGATTGGGATACTATGTTTAATGAGTTTATCCTTTTGGCCAATTTGATGTTATATAGATGCTCATTGATTCTTGTTCTGATCTTTCTTTTGGTGCATCCGACATACAAAAGACCACACCCACAATTAATTAAATATACAACATAAGTTGAATCACAGGTAGTTCTATGCTTAATATTAAATTTCTTTGTGCCATCCCAGTTAACAAAGGTAGAGGATTTATCAACATGGCTGCATATATTACATACAGTCTTAATGCACCTGAAGGTTCCTTTAATTCCAGCTAACCAATTGAAGGTATCATTATTATTAGTGGGTGGTGGGAGATCCCTAATCCTACTGGGTGCAAGTAAATTCTTTAAATTCTTTCCTTTTTTAAAAGTAATCAGGGGTTTGTCTGCCAGTAGGGAACCTAGAACTGGGTCAGTTTTAAGAATGCCCCAATGTTTATTTAGGATCCGCTGTATAGTCGTTGATCCTTGATTATATCTAGTAATAAACCTAGGTGTGTCAGAGGCCTGTCCTTTCTTTCTTTTATTATTTTTATTAGGTTTATTTAGCAGTTCTGACCTATCAGTATTCAGTGCCCTTCTTTTGGCATTCATTAGAAGTTCCTGCTTGTACCCTTTCTCTGCAAATTTTTTGTCTAAAATAGCCACCTCTGAAACAAAATTAGCCTTATGCGTACAATTTTTCTGCATCCTTAAGTATTGACCATACGGTATATTAGAGATCCAACTCTTATTGTGACCACTAGAAGCTTCAATATAACTGTTCTTCTCAGTTGGTTTCCTATAATTCTTTGTTGCTATCTGATAATTCTCATATATATATAAAAGTAAATCTAAAAATTCCATTTTGGTATTTGAAATATTAGCAGTAAAAATGAGATTATGACTATTGTTGTTCATATAGTTAATGAAGCTATTAATACTAGCTTCATCCCCTTTCCACAAGATAATAACATCATCTATGTAGTGATGAAATTTTATAATATGTTCATGAAACGGATTATGGAACCAAATGTGTTTATTTTCAAAATCATTCACATATAGGTTCGCATAAGAGGGCGCAAGGCAATCATCTGTGAACCTGCAGACTCGTGTGTCGAGTTGAATTCAGAAAGTTACCGCTGTTTTGTTTCCATCAGACTGGGGGACTTTCTACGCTTACCCAAGTGTAAGTTGCTACGTATTGTTGTATTGTTGTCTTAATAAATTACTCAAGTTTTTGCGCTTCTTTTATTCCTGTGTTTCAGTTTTGGCAGCACTTGTTTATTGGTGGACGAATGTATCCACCAATCAGCAAGAACAACTCAGGTTTATCACCAAAATGGGCCGGACTTTTTCAAGGGAAACAGTTCAAAGAATAGGATAACCTTTGATGACAGGTAGCGTCTTTTTAAACGTGCACAAGTAACACCCACTAATGTAACAGGTGTCAAGACACTACTGAGTATCATCTTTCCATAACATAAAAATACACTTTAACAGGATTATGCAGCAATTAATTAAGCTAAAAAACAATCACATAATATTTAGACAATGCAAAAAATAAATAATACAATTAAAAATTTAAATTCATACATACGTAACCTACACACAGTGAAATATATTAGAAACCTTTTATCAAACTACCACATATCATAAAATTTAATAACAGTTTATATGAAGGTTTTAAAACGTTCTCATACTTAATCCAAATAAACAACACCAAAACATTCAAAGCTGATACAAACAATGATTAAAAAGGGATCACATATAGGCAGCAAGATCAAGATCTACATTTAGTCCCCTAGGGTTCAAACTACCAATTTTGTAAATCCAAAATGTTTCCTGCTGTCTTAATGCAAGGAGCCTAATATGGACTTTTGGAGGAATCCATTCTATCACTTTCACCCTAAGTGTTGATGAATCACAATTATGGCATTCAGAAAAATGGATTGGGATACTATGTTTAATGAGTTTATCCTTTTGGCCAATTTGATGTTATATAGATGCTCATTGATTCTTGTTCTGATCTTTCTTTTGGTGCATCCGACATACAAAAGACCACACCCACAATTAATTAAATATACAACATAAGTTGAATCACAGGTAGTTCTATGCTTAATATTAAATTTCTTTGTGCCATCCCAGTTAACAAAGGTAGAGGATTTATCAACATGGCTGCATATATTACATACAGTCTTAATGCACCTGAAGGTTCCTTTAATTCCAGCTAACCAATTGAAGGTATCATTATTATTAGTGGGTGGTGGGAGATCCCTAATCCTACTGGGTGCAAGTAAATTCTTTAAATTCTTTCCTTTTTTAAAAGTAATCAGGGGTTTGTCTGCCAGTAGGGAACCTAGAACTGGGTCAGTTTTAAGAATGCCCCAATGTTTATTTAGGATCCGCTGTATAGTCGTTGATCCTTGATTATATCTAGTAATAAACCTAGGTGTGTCAGAGGCCTGTCCTTTCTTTCTTTTATTATTTTTATTAGGTTTATTTAGCAATTCTGACCTATCAGTATTCAGTGCCCTTCTTTTGGCATTCATTAGAAGTTCCTGCTTGTACCCTTTCTCTGCAAATTTTTTGTCTAAAATAGCCGCCTCTGAAACAAAATTAGCCTTATGCGTACAATTTTTCTGCATCCTTAAGTATTGACCATACGGTATATTAGAGATCCAACTCTTATTGTGACCACTAGAAGCTTCAATATAACTGTTCTTCTCAGTTGGTTTCCTATAATTCTTTGTTGCTATCTGATAATTCTCATATATATATAAAAGTAAATCTAAAAATTCCATTTTGGTATTTGAAATATTAGCAGTAAAAATGAGATTATGACTATTGTTGTTCATATAGTTAATGAAGCTATTAATACTAGCTTCATCCCCTTTCCACAAGATAATAACATCATCTATGTAGTGATGAAATTTTATAATATGTTCATGAAACGGATTATGGAACCAAATGTGTTTATTTTCAAAATCATTCACATATAGGTTCGCATAAGAGGGCGCAAGGCAATCATCTGTGGACCTGCAGACTCGTGTGTCGAGTTGAATTCAGACAGTTACCGCTGTTTTGTTTCCATCAGACTGGGGGACTTTCTACGCTTACCCAAGTGTAAGTTGCTACGTATTGTTGTATTGTTGTCTTAATAAATTACTCAAGTTTTTGCGCTTCTTTTATTCCTGTGTTTCAGTTTTGGCAGCACTTGTTTATTGGTGGACGAATGTATCCACCAATCAGCAAGAACAACTCAGGTTTATCACCAAAATGGGCCGGCATCTAAACTTACATTCTTGCTTTTCAAATAAAGATACCAAGAGAATGAAGAACATTTGCTAATAGGAGTAAATTAGAAAGTTGCTTAAAATTGCATGCACAAAAGAAAAAAATTGTTCAGTGTCCCTTTAAGGCTGCAGTGCACAACACTCCTTTTGCTTTTAATGCAATTCCCAAGCAAGGTGTTTGCAATCTAACAATGCAGCCTGTCCAAAAACAAACTTTTTTCTGGCGAAGCATAAACATGACCCCTCTCTCTGCTTTCTTCTTCTGGATCTCTAGTCCTTCCTTTACCAGCTTCCTCATGCATTGCTTGATTGGCTGCCCATCCTCACATAACAGGAGAGAAGACAAAATTCAAGGTCTCAGCAGCTCAGTGAACAGCAGAAAAATATGACAGTATGTTACATATATGTAAACTGTATACTAACTAATATTGTAATGTTAACACCTTCACCTAGATCACCATAGTTCTACATCATGCAGTGCAATTGCCAGCATACCCCATAATGTAGACCTACGGCCATCCTGTCTGTAATTGCAGAATTTCTATTTCTGTATAGCAGGCATCTGCTTTTATGCATCAAGGGAGCACTGATTGCACTCCTTTACCATTTGAAGCCAGATCAATGATCGTTACAGACTGTGACACTGTAACTGTGTCCCTGTCTGTAACAATTTTGCAGGTGAGTGGGCAGTCCAGAGCGCCAGGCCGGAGGGAAGGGCAGGTCCCTACACTATGGAAAATTGGTTTGGAAGGGAGAGGGGGGGATGGATCTCCTACAGGACTAGTGATTACTTACAGGGGAAGGGGAATCCCTACACTACAGATACAAGAATAATAAATAAATAATATAAAGTTAAATTTAAAAAATTATTATTTTTTAATGGCAGACTGGTTGCCAGTAACAAACATGGCAGAGAATAGTGGGAGGTGGGAAGGTTAGATAACTGTTTGAGGGAATCAGGGAGCTGGTAGGTTGAGGAGGGATCCCTACACTACAGTATATAAAAAATGAATAAATATTTAAAAAAGCCCTGAACTACAAACTGGTAGACTAACTGCCAGTACTTATGATGGTGGAGACCAGTGAGGAGGAGGAGGTGAGGGAGCTGTTTTAGAGGGATCAGGGGTGGGAGGTGTCGGGTGGAAGGGGAATTCCTACACTGCAGCATTTGCAGCATTTATTAACCTTACAAGCAAACTGATTAAACCTTTTAGTGCTAGGAAACTGTGATGTGCAGCCTTCTGATACAAAAAAAATGTGGCAAAGCCATGAATGTTTCTGAAAAGTGGGGATCCCAGACAAGCTTTTATAACCATTTATCTTATAACTGTTGTAGTTGGGTATAAATATAATTTCAGTGAGAATCTGAAGGTTTGCAAAAATGTAAGTGATTTTTTTTTAATGATTTTTGCTGGCCAAATAGTGGCATGAAAATGTAGCAAAAAATTGGCCTAGATCACATGATTTTCTTTTTGTAAAGAATCCTGTTGTGCCCATCTTCCACCATCTTCCAAAAGTGCATAAGAGCCTGACGGATGTTCAGGGACGGCCCATTGTGAGTGGCATAGGGTCCCTCCTTGAGCATCTGTCACAATGGCTTGATGCAATCCTCTATCCGTTTGTGGTCCGCTTACAGAGCCACATAAGAGATACGAAAGATTTACTGAATCTTATGGAAGACTTCAATTGGGAAAGCCAGTTTAAGTGGCTGACAATTGATGTCACGGCTCTGTACTCTTCCATTCCACATGGAGAAGGCTTAAAAGCTATAACCTTCTTTCTAGAGGAATTTTCCTATTTTGATGAAACATTTATCAGGTATATTCTGAGAGTCACCAACTTTCTCCTCAATCACAATTATTTCAGGTTCAATGAGGACTTTTTTCTCCAGAGGTGTGGGACAGCAATGGGGGCCAAATTTGCGCCCTCATACGCCAACCTTTTTATGGGTTGGTGGGAGCTGTCCCACATCTATGGAGAAGAAAATGATCATAAACTATGTATCGCCTTTTATAGGCGATACATAGATGATCTCTTGTTTGTCTGGCAGGGTACAGACAATGAAATGTCTGACTTTATGACCAAACTGAATAACAACAGCATAGGTCTCAGATTTACTCATGAGACAAATACTAGTCAGATACATTTTCTAGACCTTACCCTAACAGTTGCTGAAAATGGCAGAGTCAGAACAAGTACTTATCGGAAACCGATTACAAAAAACACTTTGCTTCACGCAAAGAGTTGCCATCCTAAGCAAGTTCCACTGGCAGTGGCTAAAGGTGAACTCATTAGAACAAAAAGAAACTGTACAGATGAGAGTACTTATCAGGCACAAAGCAGAGATCTGGAGAAGAGACTCTTGCAAAGGGGCTATCCCAAATATACTGTCAAGCAAGCGAAGTCACAGGTAGACAGACTGGATAGGAAGGCACTCTTACAGGGATCATTAAGATCCTCCAATCCATCCACTCAGGAAGGAAAAGTTACATTTGTAACAGATTATAGCACAGATTATAAGAACATCTGTGGTATAATAAATAAACACTTCCATCTACTTAAAGCTGATGACAGACTTGTAGACAGTGTGGATAGGGGCCTCAGATGCTCTTATCAGAAAAGCAAAACTATAGGAAATTATTTGGCACCCTCTGAATTGCCCAGGATAACAAGCACGGAAGAAAGCTCTTGGCTAAGGCATAGGGGGATGTACAGATGTGGTAGGGCCAGATGTAAACCGTGTGACAAAGCCATTATCTCGAATGAATTTCGTTCAGAAGTCACAGGTGAAGTGTTTAAAATAACCTCCTGCCTAAACTGTACATCCTCCTATGTCATATATGTTCTATCCTGTGTGGAATGTAAGCTGCAATATGTAGGACTCACCTCAACTGAGGTTAATATCCGAATACGTAATCATTTGTCTACCATCAAAATGGGAGAGGCAACTACCCCCTTGGTCAGACATTTCAAAGATTCACACAATAAAAGCAGTACCACTCTGAGATGGCAAGCCATTGAAAGAATCAAAACCCCTTTAAGAGGTGGGGACAGGAATCTAATTTTGGGAAAAAGAGAGATGTATTGGATCTTTAAACTCCAAACAAGAGTGCCAAGGGGTCTGAACTCCAAATATGATCTAATAAACTATTGGCAATAGTAACAAATTAATAAACAGTATTGTAGAATTATATTCATATTCACACAACATTACTAAGCAAACACTAAGTACCTCAGATTTTCAAATTCCCAAAAATCTCATAACATACTATTGGGAAAAAGCTTTGATTGTTAGACAGAACATTTAGATAAATGTGTAATACATACACTCTTTCGTACCTTAGCAGTAAACAGAATAAATCACTAGAGAAGAAAAAGAAGTGTCTCTGTTATGCACTTACATAATGATATCGATTAATAAGCATAATGTATAATAAGTCACCAGTCCAGTGAAACTTATCAGAGGTCTTCCAAGTAGATAGATAAAAACTACAACAAGAATTTTATTCACTATAGGTACGGTCCTCAATCAGTTAGTGTTACAACTTAGGTACATAATTAATACACAAAACAGAAATAATGCGCTAAACAGAATGTTTAAAAACAACGCAAAATAGAATACCTAATTTATTTCACCCACTTTAATGATGGTCATATAGTGCATTAGGTCCAAATCTTCAAATAATTTTTCACAGTTTCCCATATCTACACTTACATACAAATACAAGAATGTAATTTTTCAACAAAAGTTAGTAGTTGGTCAGCAGCATAAAATAATCAGGCAGGGAATAGGTTAACACAGCACTTTAGTTCTAACATTGAAAATGTGTAATCATGTTTTAACCAATCAGAATTAACATTGTCTTTTAAATGGTTAGCACTGATGCACTCAATCAAGCTATGATTACGGCACACAGCCGAAACATGTCAGCTTGAGTACACAGTGCTCTATGTTTCTTTGCTGTAGGACCCCTCCAGGGACTTTTTAATGGATAACAAATAAAGTTGTTTTTAACTCACTCATTTGACCTACGGATCGAATTCTTTCCTCATTTTTTGTGTGTCTATGGCGAGGATCCGGGGTCACCAAGCTCGGCAACTTTCTTCCTAAAGGATACAGGCAACAGTGCTTACACTACGGAACTACTTCGGCGCCAGTACCAGACATCCGGCGCAAGGATTTGACGTCACTCTACCATGTGGACACGGAGGACTCCCGACGCTACAGACGTCTCAGACAGCCCTGGAGCTGCACGTTGGGAGACCGAAGGAGAGAGGCAGGAGGACTGCTGTATCAGACCGGGAGGCCACGACAGTAATCGTGAGTTGCAAGCGGCCATAGGCTGCACGGGGCCCGGTCCCCAGCACTTATACACATATTGCATCTGATGTATAGCCTTAGTCTGAAACGCACAACCTGACCCACAGACAAATGCACAGGGTGGATGGACTCTCACCATTATTTCCATTATGCTCAGAGTGAACGGTAGTGTAAGCACATAAAGAAAGTGTTCATATGTTTTTGGACTTAAATATTATGCCTTTGTTGTAGCAACACAGACTTTCTACTTTGATGTTTGTTGTTTGAATTTAATGCTATCTGGCAGCATTACTGTGTAGCACAACATTAAGAGCTCACTTACAAAATGGAGGGGTCCGTAGTTAACTTTTATTCCCTACTACCGGCTGCTGAGAGGGGATATGGAGACCAGGACTTTGATACAGTATTTTCTTTGGACATTTCCACATACTCATTAAGTGAATTGTTTGACAGAATGGAGCAACTACTTGTTAGGGAACATAAGCTCCAGTTCGATATATGGACTTTTGAAAAGTACATAAAACTTAACATCATACCAAGGGGTTTGAGGATAAGCAAGTTTCCAACATTTGAAACACAGGACTCTGAATTTATTACCAAATGGAACTTTGTATTAACAGAATGCTCACTAAGATTAATGAATTTGCTAATTAATTACAAAAGTAAAATGCTTGAAAATATTAGGCAAGAAATAGATGAGTTGCAACAAGTATTGAATAGCAAAAGAATGGAGATAGATTATCCCAAATTCGATTGCATTTTAAGATCTGCACTCACAGAGTCTAAAAACATTATCCTCAACCGTAAACATATAAAGTATCAAAGAGATCAACTTGATTATGATACACAATCAGTTTATATATGGAGTCACACCAATAGGAGACAAGGTGGGAGGTCTAATAGTAGGAGAGGGAGATCACGGAGCAGGAACAGAGGAAGAGGGAGAGGGATTAAATCTAACTCTAACAGTACTCATACAGGCCCAGGCAGAACTACAGATAGTGAATTTGAGTCAGGAGGAGAAATGGGAGCCTCAAGTGGGGAAGAGCAGGAGATTGCACCCAAGGGGATACTAAAAAATACACACAAGCAGGTTACACTTCAAGAAAGTGCCCCAGAGATAATACAAGCAAAACAGAGCAAAAGCAATCCAAAAAATAATCCCCACCCACACAGCACACAGAAAAGTGGCACAGTATCCAAGTATGTGGGCAGTACCAGTCAACAGATAATTAGCAATATTTCCAATGTGGGGGAAGACCGCAGGGAGTTCGAGCAGGTTTTTCACCAAGCTCAGGACAAAACTGGAATAGGTCAGCACAAACAGAACAGGTATCCCAAAAGAGGAAACAGAGCAACGAAATACCAATAAAAGAGTATAATGTTATTAATCTCTCCTCAATTACTTTGACACACACACAATTGAAAGTACTCAGTCTGGGCTTAAATTTTGCCCCTTCTTGCTCATTTGATCTTTTCAGGACCATGCTGGATGTAAACAGACTAATCAGAAATCTCACCCTCAGAAAACACTTTCAGGGGAGTAATGAGATGAGGGCTGAGGACCCTGATATCATAACATCATTCCAGCACGGCCCTGAAAATTTACAGCTCTTGGACTTTTCAGAAACTTGTGATCTGATCACACTACAAAACTTGGCAACTGTAGGAGAAAATGAAAATCCCACACACACGGTTAAGAATTTCAATGGCTTTAGGAATAAATCAACATTCTATCCCATACAGTCTAGGGGCCCCATCCTGGAAACTTTCTATAACAGGATAGAACAAGATCTCACACAACTGTCACATATGACGGATAGAGGTGAGCACAAAGCTAATTTGTCCCACAAAGAGAAACAAGCTCTATTAGAGTTACAGAAAAACAAAAACCTCATTATCCGCTCAGCGGATAAAGGGGGGTCGGTGGTAGTCCAGGACAGAAGTGCCTACATTAGTGAAGCAGAGCGACAACTCAATGATACTAACAATTATGTAAGACTTACAAGGGATCCCACCGTTCCCTTTCAAAAGGAACTGAGATCACTTTTGGATGATGGTCTGGAGGATGGGCACCTGAATTTAAACACACATGATTTTCTTTTTGTAAAGAATCCTGTTGTGCCCATCTTCCACCATCTTCCAAAAGTGCATAAGAGCCTGACGGATGTTCAGGGACGGCCCATTGTGAGTGGCATAGGGTCCCTCCTTGAGCATCTGTCACAATGGCTTGATGCAATCCTCTATCCGTTTGTGGTCCGCTTACAGAGCCACATAAGAGATACGAAAGATTTACTGAATCTTATGGAAGACTTCAATTGGGAAAGCCAGTTTAAGTGGCTGACAATTGATGTCACGGCTCTGTACTCTTCCATTCCACATGGAGAAGGCTTAAAAGCTATAACCTTCTTTCTAGAGGAATTTTTCTATTTTGATGAAACATTTATCAGGTATATTCTGAGAGTCACCAACTTTCTCCTCAATCACAATTATTTCAGGTTCAATGAGGACTTTTTTCTCCAGAGGTGTGGGACAGCAATGGGGGCCAAATTTGCGCCCTCATACGCCAACCTTTTTATGGGTTGGTGGGAGCTGTCCCACATCTATGGAGAAGAAAATGATCATAAACTATGTATCGCCTTTTATAGGCGATACATAGATGATCTCTTGTTTGTCTGGCAGGGTACAGACAATGAAATGTCTGACTTTATGACCAAACTGAATAACAACAGCATAGGTCTCAGATTTACTCATGAGACAAATACTAGTCAGATACATTTTCTAGACCTTACCCTAACAGTTGCTGAAAATGGCAGAGTCAGAACAAGTACTTATCGGAAACCAATTACAAAAAACACTTTGCTTCACGCAAAGAGTTGCCATCCTAAGCAAGTTCCACTGGCAGTGGCTAAAGGTGAACTCATCAGAACAAAAAGAAACTGTACAGATGAGAGTACTTATCAGGCACAAAGCAGAGATCTGGAGAAGAGACTCTTGCAAAGGGGCTATCCCAAATATACTGTCAAGCAAGCGAAGTCACAGGTAGACAGACTGGATAGGAAGGCACTCTTACAGGGATCATTAAGATCCTCCAATCCATCCACTCAGGAAGGAAAAGTTACATTTGTAACAGATTATAGCACAGATTATAAGAACATCTGTGGTATAATAAATAAACACTTCCATCTACTTAAAGCTGATGACAGACTTGTAGACAGTGTGGATAGGGGCCTCAGATGCTCTTATCGGAAAAGAAAAACTATAGGAAATTATTTGGCACCCTCTGAATTGCCCAGGATAACAAGCACGGAAGAAAGCTCTTGGCTAAGGCATAGGGGGATGTACAGATGTGGTAGGGCCAGATGTAAACCGTGTGACAAAGCCATTATCTCGAATGAATTTCGTTCAGAAGTCACAGGTGAAGTGTTTAAAATAACCTCCTGCCTAAACTGTACATCCTCCTATGTCATATATGTTCTATCCTGTGTGGAATGTAAGCTGCAATATGTAGGACTCACCTCAACTGAGGTTAATGTCCGAATACGTAATCATTTGTCTACCATCAAAATGGGAGAGGCAACTACCCCCTTGGTCAGACATTTCAAAGATTCACACAATAAAAGCAGTACCACTCTGAGATGGCAAGCCATTGAAAGAATCAAAACCCCTTTAAGAGGTGGGGACAGGAATCTAATTTTGGGAAAAAGAGAGATGTATTGGATCTTTAAACTCCAAACAAGAGTGCCAAGGGGTCTGAACTCCGAATATGATCTAATAAACTATTGGCAATAGTAACAAATTAATAAACAGTATTGTAGAATTATATTCATATTCACACAACATTACTAAGCAAACACTAAGTACCTCAGATTTTCAAATTCCCAAAAATCTCATAACATACTATTGGGAAAAAGCTTTGATTGTTAGACAGAACATTTAGATAAATGTGTAATACATACACTCTTTCGTACCTTAGCAGTAAACAGAATAAATCACTAGAGAAGAAAAAGAAGTGTCTCTGTTATGCACTTACATAATGATATCGATTAATAAGCATAATGTATAATAAGTCACCAGTCCAGTGAAACTTATCAGAGGTCTTCCAAGTAGATAGATAAAAACTACAACAAGAATTTTATTCACTATAGGTACGGTCCTCAATCAGTTAGTGTTACAACTTAGGTACATAATTAATACACAAAACAGAAATAATGCGCTAAACAGAATGTTTAAAAACAACGCAAAATAGAATACCTAATTTATTTCACCCACTTTAATGATGGTCATATAGTGCATTAGGTCCAAATCTTCAAATAATTTTTCACAGTTTCCCATATCTACACTTACATACAAATACAAGAATGTAATTTTTCAACAAAAGTTAGTAGTTGGTCAGCAGCATAAAATAATCAGGCAGGGAATAGGTTAACACAGCACTTTAGTTCTAACATTGAAAATGTGTAATCATGTTTTAACCAATCAGAATTAACATTGTCTTTTAAATGGTTAGCACTGATGCACTCAATCAAGCTATGATTACGGCACACAGCCGAAACATGTCAGCTTGAGTACACAGTGCTCTATGTTTCTTTGCTGTAGGACCCCTCCAGGGACTTTTTAATGGATAACAAATAAAGTTGTTTTTAACTCACTCATTTGACCTACGGATCGAATTCTTTCCTCATTTTTTGTGTGTCTATGGCCAGGATCCGGGGTCACCAAGCTCGGCAACTTTCTTCCTAAAGGATACAGGCAACAGTGCTTACACTACGGAACTACTTCGGCGCCAGTACCAGACATCCGGCGCAAGGATTTGACGTCACTCTACCACGTGGACACGGAGGACTCCCGACGCTACAGACGTCTCAGACAGCCCTGGAGCTGCACGTTGGGAGACCGAAGGAGAGAGGCAGGAGGACTGCTGTATCAGACCGGGAGGCCACGACAGTAATCGTGAGTTGCAAGCGGCCATAGGCTGCACGGGGCCCGGTCCCCAGCACTTATACACATATTGCATCTGATGTATAGCCTTAGTCTGAAACGCACAACCTGACCCACAGACAAATGCACAGGGTGGATGGACTCTCACCATTATTTCCATTATGCTCAGAGTGAACGGTAGTGTAAGCACATAAAGAAAGTGTTCATATGTTTTTGGACTTAAATATTATGCCTTTGTTGTAGCAACACAGACTTTCTACTTTGATGTTTGTTGTTTGAATTTAATGCTATCTGGCAGCATTACTGTGTAGCACAACATTAAGAGCTCACTTACAAAATGGAGGGGTCCGTAGTTAACTTTTATTCCCTACTACCGGCTGCTGAGAGGGGATATGGAGACCAGGACTTTGATACAGTATTTTCTTTGGACATTTCCACATACTCATTAAGTGAATTGTTTGACAGAATGGAGCAACTACTTGTTAGGGAACATAAGCTCCAGTTCGATATATGGACTTTTGAAAAGTACATAAAACTTAACATCATACCAAGGGGTTTGAGGATAAGCAAGTTTCCAACATTTGAAACACAGGACTCTGAATTTATTACCAAATGGAACTTTGTATTAACAGAATGCTCACTAAGATTAATGAATTTGCTAATTAATTACAAAAGTAAAATGCTTGAAAATATTAGGCAAGAAATAGATGAGTTGCAACAAGTATTGAATAGCAAAAGAATGGAGATAGATTATCCCAAATTCGATTGCATTTTAAGATCTGCACTCACAGAGTCTAAAAACATTATCCTCAACCATAAACATATAAAGTATCAAAGAGATCAACTTGATTATGATACACAATCAGTTTATATATGGAGTCACACCAATAGGAGACAAGGTGGGAGGTCTAATAGTAGGAGAGGGAGATCACGGAGCAGGAACAGAGGAAGAGGGAGAGGGATTAAATCTAACTCTAACAGTACTCATACAGGCCCAGGCAGAACTACAGATAGTGAATTTGAGTCAGGAGGAGAAATGGGAGCCTCAAGTGGGGAAGAGCAGGAGATTGCACCCAAGGGGATACTAAAAAATACACACAAGCAGGTTACACTTCAAGAAAGTGCCCCAGAGATAATACAAGCAAAACAGAGCAAAAGCAATCCAAAAAATAATCCCCACCCACACAGCACACAGAAAAGTGGCACAGTATCCAAGTATGTGGGCAGTACCAGTCAACAGATAATTAGCAATATTTCCAATGTGGGGGAAGACCGCAGGGAGTTCGAGCAGGTTTTTCACCAAGCTCAGGACAAAACTGGAATAGGTCAGCACAAACAGAACAGGTATCCCAAAAGAGGAAACAGAGCAACGAAATACCAATAAAAGAGTATAATGTTATTAATCTCTCCTCAATTACTTTGACACACACACAATTGAAAGTACTCAGTCTGGGCTTAAATTTTGCCCCTTCTTGCTCATTTGATCTTTTCAGGACCATGCTGGATGTAAACAGACTAATCAGAAATCTCACCCTCAGAAAACACTTTCAGGGGAGTAATGAGATGAGGGCTGAGGACCCTGATATCATAACATCATTCCAGCACGGCCCTGAAAATTTACAGCTCTTGGACTTTTCAGAAACTTGTGATCTGATCACACTACAAAACTTGGCAACTGTAGGAGAAAATGAAAATCCCACACACACGGTTAAGAATTTCAATGGCTTTAGGAATAAATCAACATTCTATCCCATACAGTCTAGGGGCCCCATCCTGGAAACTTTCTATAACAGGATAGAACAAGATCTCACACAACTGTCACATATGACGGATAGAGGTGAGCACAAAGCTAATTTGTCCCACAAAGAGAAACAAGCTCTATTAGAGTTACAGAAAAACAAAAACCTCATTATCCGCTCAGCGGATAAAGGGGGGTCGGTGGTAGTCCAGGACAGAAGTACCTACATTAGTGAAGCAGAGCGACAACTCAATGATACTAACAATTATGTAAGACTTACAAGGGATCCCACCGTTCCCTTTCAAAAGGAACTGAGATCACTTTTGGATGATGGTCTGGAGGATGGGCACCTGAATTTAAACACACATGATTTTCTTTTTGTAAAGAATCCTGTTGTGCCCATCTTCCACCATCTTCCAAAAGTGCATAAGAGCCTGACGGATGTTCAGGGACGGCCCATTGTGAGTGGCATAGGGTCCCTCCTTGAGCATCTGTCACAATGGCTTGATGCAATCCTCTATCCGTTTGTGGTCCGCTTACAGAGCCACATAAGAGATACGAAAGATTTACTGAATCTTATGGAAGACTTCAATTGGGAAAGCCAGTTTAAGTGGCTGACAATTGATGTCACGGCTCTGTACTCTTCCATTCCACATGGAGAAGGCTTAAAAGCTATAACCTTCTTTCTAGAGGAATTTTTCTATTTTGATGAAACATTTATCAGGTATATTCTGAGAGTCACCAACTTTCTCCTCAATCACAATTATTTCAGGTTCAATGAGGACTTTTTTCTCCAGAGGTGTGGGACAGCAATGGGGGCCAAATTTGCGCCCTCATACGCCAACCTTTTTATGGGTTGGTGGGAGCTGTCCCACATCTATGGAGAAGAAAATGATCATAAACTATGTATCGCCTTTTATAGGCGATACATAGATGATCTCTTGTTTGTCTGGCAGGGTACAGACAATGAAATGTCTGACTTTATGACCAAACTGAATAACAACAGCATAGGTCTCAGATTTACTCATGAGACAAATACTAGTCAGATACATTTTCTAGACCTTACCCTAACAGTTGCTGAAAATGGCAGAGTCAGAACAAGTACTTATCGGAAACCAATTACAAAAAACACTTTGCTTCACGCAAAGAGTTGCCATCCTAAGCAAGTTCCACTGGCAGTGGCTAAAGGTGAACTCATCAGAACAAAAAGAAACTGTACAGATGAGAGTACTTATCAGGCACAAAGCAGAGATCTGGAGAAGAGACTCTTGCAAAGGGGCTATCCCAAATATACTGTCAAGCAAGCGAAGTCACAGGTAGACAGACTGGATAGGAAGGCACTCTTACAGGGATCATTAAGATCCTCCAATCCATCCACTCAGGAAGGAAAAGTTACATTTGTAACAGATTATAGCACAGATTATAAGAACATCTGTGGTATAATAAATAAACACTTCCATCTACTTAAAGCTGATGACAGACTTGTAGACAGTGTGGATAGGGGCCTCAGATGCTCTTATCGGAAAAGAAAAACTATAGGAAATTATTTGGCACCCTCTGAATTGCCCAGGATAACAAGCACGGAAGAAAGCTCTTGGCTAAGGCATAGGGGGATGTACAGATGTGGTAGGGCCAGATGTAAACCGTGTGACAAAGCCATTATCTCGAATGAATTTCGTTCAGAAGTCACAGGTGAAGTGTTTAAAATAACCTCCTGCCTAAACTGTACATCCTCCTATGTCATATATGTTCTATCCTGTGTGGAATGTAAGCTGCAATATGTAGGACTCACCTCAACTGAGGTTAATGTCCGAATACGTAATCATTTGTCTACCATCAAAATGGGAGAGGCAACTACCCCCTTGGTCAGACATTTCAAAGATTCACACAATAAAAGCAGTACCACTCTGAGATGGCAAGCCATTGAAAGAATCAAAACCCCTTTAAGAGGTGGGGACAGGAATCTAATTTTGGGAAAAAGAGAGATGTATTGGATCTTTAAACTCCAAACAAGAGTGCCAAGGGGTCTGAACTCCGAATATGATCTAATAAACTATTGGCAATAGTAACAAATTAATAAACAGTATTGTAGAATTATATTCATATTCACACGACATTACTAAGCAAACACTAAGTACCTCAGATTTTCAAATTCCCAAAAATCTCATAACATACTATTGGGAAAAAGCTTTGATTGTTAGACAGAACATTTAGATAAATGTGTAATACATACACTCTTTCGTACCTTAGCAGTAAACAGAATAAATCACTAGAGAAGAAAAAGAAGTGTCTCTGTTATGCACTTACATAATGATATCGATTAATTAGCATAATGTATAATAAGTCACCAGTCCAGTGAAACTTATCAGAGGTCTTCCAAGTAGATAGATAAAAACTACAACAAGAATTTTATTCACTATAGGTACGGTCCTCAATCAGTTAGTGTTACAACTTAGGTACATAATTAATACACAAAACAGAAATAATGCGCTAAACAGAATGTTTAAAAACAACGCAAAATAGAATACCTAATTTATTTCACCCACTTTAATGATGGTCATATAGTGCATTAGGTCCAAATCTTCAAATAATTTTTCAGTTTCCCATATCTACACTTACATACAAATACAAGAATGTAATTTTTCAACAAAAGTTAGTAGTTGGTCAGCAGCATAAAATAATCAGGCAGGGAATAGGTTAACACAGCACTTTAGTTCTAACATTGAAAATGTGTAATCATGTTTTAACCAATCAGAATTAACATTGTCTTTTAAATGGTTAGCACTGATGCACTCAATCAAGCTATGATTACGGCACACAGCCGAAACATGTCAGCTTGAGTACACAGTGCTCTATGTTTCTTTGCTATAGGACCCCTCCAGGGACTTTTTAATGGATAACAAATAAAGTTGTTTTTAACTCACTCATTTGACCTACGGATCGAATTCTTTCCTCATTTTTTGTATATATATATATATATATATATATATATATATATATATATATATATATATATATTGTTTTGAGTGTCAATTTTAAGAATTTTGTCAGTTCTACTATACCAAATGAGAGTTCCACATTGCATCATTTTAGACAATGCTGAGGATAAAGACCTTAAAATGATCACAAATAAAAATGTACTATCTAATAAAAGTATGGGGTGCACTAATAAAGTTTTGGCCACATGAATATGTTTTGGTAAATATATTTTCTCATCGACTTGTGATGTCTATTTTTCTTTGCTTAAGGTTGTGGAATAGATAACTGCTATTTGTTATACTAAACTTGTAATCTAAGCTGGTCTATATCTGCAAACCAATAGAAATGCAGATGTTTGAAGTTCAGTGTTGAAAATTAAAGAAGAGGGAGTGTATATTAAATGTATCTTTCTATACATATACTGTATATAATAGACTCAAAAGTCAACATAAAATGGAGTTTACCATATCCTACATATATTATCTATATTTTTATTTAAAATGTTTTTAGGTATTTTAATGTTATAAAGAAATGATGGCCTAGATTTAGAGTTGGGGGGTAGCCATCAAAACCAGCGTTAGAGGCTCCTAACGCTGGTTTTTACCGCCCTCTGGTATTTGGAGCTAGTCATTAAAGGGTCTAACGCTCACTTTCCAGCCACGACTTTTCCATACCGCAGATCCCCTTACGTCAATTGTGTATCCTATCTTTTCAATGGGATCTTTCTAACGCTGGTATTTAGAGTCGTGGCTGAAGTGAGCGTTAGAAATCTAACGACAAAACTCCAGCCGCAGAAAAAAGTCAGGAGTTAAGAGCTTTCTGGGCTAACGCCGGTTTATAAAGCTCTTAACCACTGTGCTCTAAAGTACACTAACACCCATAAACTACCTATGTACCCCTAAACCGAGGTCCCCCCACATCGCCGCCACTATATTAAATTTTTTTAACCCCTAATCTGCCGACCGCACGCCGCTGCCACCTACGTTATCCCTATGAACCCCTAATCTTCTGCCCCTAACACCGCCGACCCCTATATTATATTTATTAACCCCTAATATGCCGCCCCCAACGTCGCCGCTACCTACCTACACTTATTAACCCCTAATCTGCCGACCGGACCGTGCCGCTATTATAATAAAGTTATTAACCCCTAATCCGCCTCACTCCCGCCTCAGTAACCCTATAATAAATAGTATTAACCCCTAATCTGCCCTCCCTAACATCGCCGACACCTAACTTCAAGTATTAACCCCTAATCTGCAGATCGGAGCTCACCGCTACTCTAATAAATTTTTTAACCCCTAAAGGTAATTCTAACCCTAACCCTAACACCCCCCTAAGTTAAATATAATTTTATTCTAACAAAATAAATTAACTCTTATTAAATAACATTCCTATTTAAAGCTAAATACTTACCTGTAAAATAAACCCTAATATAGATACAATATAAATTATAATTATATTGTAGCTATTTTAGGATTAATATTTATTTTACAGGCAACTTTGTATTTATTATAACCAGGTACAATAGCTATTAAATAGTTAATAAACATTTAATAGCTACCTAGTTAAAATAATTACAAAATTACCTGTAAAATAAATCCTAACCTAAGTTACAATTAAACCTAACACTATCAATAAATTAATTAAATAAACTACCTACAATTATCTACAATTAAACCTAACACTACACTATCAATAAATTAATTAAATACAATACCTACAAATAAATACAATTAAATAAACTAACTAAAGTACAAAAAATAAAAAATAACTAAGTTACAAAAAATAAAAAAATATTTACAAACAGAAAAATATTACAACAATTTTAAACTAATTACACCTACTCTAAGCCCCCTTATAAAATAACAAAGACCCCCACAATAAAAAAAAAAATGCCCTACCCTATTCTAAATTACAAAAGTTCAAAGCTCTTTTACCTTACCAGCCCTTAAAAGGGCATGCCCCAAAGAATTCAGCTCTTTTGCCTGTAAAAAAAACCCATACAATACCCCCCCCATATTACAACCCACCACCCACATACCCCTAATCTAACCCAAACCCCCCTTAAATAAACCTAACACTAAGCCCCTGAAGATCTCCCTACCATGTCTTCACCATGCCAGGTTCACCGATCGGTCCAGAAGAGGGTCCGAAGTCTTGATCCAAGCCCAAGCGGTGTGCTGAAGAGGGACGTCCATCCTCGGGCTGAAGTCTGGATCCAAGCGGCGGCTGAAGAAATCCATCATCGGGCTGAAGTCTTGATCCAAGCGGGCGCTGAAGAAGTCCATCATCAGGCTGAAGTCTTGATCCAAGCGGGCGCTGAAGAAGTCCATCATCGGGATGAAGTCTTCTATGAAGCAGCATCTTCAATCTTCTTTCTTCCGGAGCCATCATCTTCCAGCCAACGCGGAACATCCTCTTCTACCTAAGCCTACTCACCGAATGACGGTTCCTTTAAATGACGTCATCCAAGATGGCGTCCGTCGAATTCCGATTGGCTGATAGGATTCTATCAGCCAATCGGAATTAAGGTAGGAAAATTCTCAGCCAATCGGAATTCGACGGACGCCATCTTGGATGACGTCATTTAAAGGAACCGTCATTCGGCGAGTAGGCGTCGGTAGAAGAGGATGTTCCGCGTCGGCTGGAAAATGATGGCTCCGGAAGAAAGAAGATTGAAGATGCTGCTTCATAGAAGACTTCATCCCGATGATGGACTTCTTCAGTGCCCGCTTGGATCAAGACTTTAGCCCGATGATGGATTTCTTCAGCCGCCGCTTGGATCCAGACTTCAGCCCGAGGATGGACGTCACTCTTCAGCCCCCGCTTGGGCTTGGATCAAGACTTCGGACCCTCTTCTGGACCGATCGGTGAACCTGGCATAGTGAAGACAAGGTAGGGAGATCTTCAGGGGCTAAGTGTTAGGTTTATTTAAGGGGGGTTTGGGTTAGATTAGGGGTATGTGGGTGGTGGGTTGTAATGTGGGGGGTATTGTATGGTTTTTTTACAGGCAAAAGAGCTGAATTCTTTGGGGTATGCCCCACAAAGGGCCCTTTTAAGGGCTGGTAAGGTAAAAGAGCTTTGAACTTTTGTAATTTAGAATAGGGTAGGGCATTTTTTTTATTTTGGGGGTCTATGTTATTTTATTAGGGGGCTTAGAGTAGGTATAATTAGTTTAAAATTGTTGTAATTTTTTTCTAATGTTTGTAAATATTTTTTTATTTTTTGTAACTTAGTTATTTTTTATTTTTTGTACTTTAGTTAGTTTATTTAATTGTATTTATTTGTAGGAATTGTATTTTTATTTAATTAATTTATTGATAGTGTAGTGTTAGGTTAACCCTAATATAGCTACAATATAAATTATAATTATATTGTAGCTATTTTAGGATTAATATTTATTTTACAGGTAATTTTGTAATTATTTTAACTAGGTAACTATTACATAGTTATTAACTATTTAATAGCTATTGTACCTGGTTAAAATAATTACAAAGTTGCCTGTAAAATAAATATTAATCCTAAAATAGCTACAATATAATTATAATTTATATTGTAGCTATATTAGGGTTTATTTTACAGGTAAGTATTTAGCTTTAAATAGGAATAATTTATTTAATAAGAGTTAATTTATTTCGTTAGATTTAAATTATATTTAATTTAGGGGGGTGTTAGGGTTAAAGTTAAACTTAGCTGGCGGTGCCAGCACTGAAACTGAGCGGTCGCAAGCTTGTATAGCTCCGGCTATTTCTTACTAATAAACATATAATTGACCGCTCGGTTCAGTTCAAATTTCGAAAATAAGGCGACCAAAGACTCAAGCAATACAGCTGGAGAGCCCCAAGTCTTGAGGGCACTCCAGGACAGCGAACCTTCTCAGAATGGCAGCAAGTAACCTGGCGGAACTAATCAGGCCAACAACGGAACTTCTGAGCCTTACTTTTTTAGAGGCATTGCGCAGCCTATTGAATGATCACTTTGCCAGCCTTGAAAAGAGCATATTGATGGTGTGGGAAGGTACTGTGAGAGCTGATAGGCAGCACGATACACAGCGCACCTTACCGATGGGGTTGGAAGCCGCTCCAGACTTAAAACTTGAGGAAGGACTGATACACTCGAGAATGGCTGAATCAGCTCAATACGAGCCTAAGCAGACTGTAACTGCAGCTACACTGAGGGAAATAGTTTCTGACTGGGACCCGCAGCAACAGCAGACTATGACCGATGCGGCTGTATATGATAAGCAACAGGGGCAGAGAGGAAAAAGCATGGCGTCCCCTATAAGCCTGTGCATTCCGGTGCACATAATGGCTGCGAGCCTTAATATACAGCCTGAGCGAGTCTGGAAGGCATATCGGGGAGGAAAGCCGCGATCGTGTGAAATCATGCTGAGTTACAGATCAACAGGCTATCCTAAGGTAATTTTCAGCCGACTCGCTAACATCCTGAGGATATACACCGCTGCTCCACAAGCATTAAAAAAGGGTGAAGGTTAGATCTCTGAGCATCTATGGGACTGGAGAGGGCCAAATATGGCGTTGGATTGTGACTCACGCAGCCCACAAGTTGACTTTGTTGCTGCATCTCCAGTTAGACCTGTTCTATCCTTTCTGCCCTGCTCCTCCGGGATGAGATCACTACAAAGATCTTCATTAACCCAGAACTCTGACTCTCGGCAAACACAATGTCATCCTTGTATTTACTATGAGGCCTAAATATGGGAGTCAGTCATTCTCATTTTAGTGGTGCTCTTTTTGCCATCTTATATATGATTTGCTTTTCTATTCCTAGTTATAAGTTCCTTTTATTCATTTTAACTTTTGTAGGCTATACAAACAATGTCTAGGTTAATATGAGGCTGATAATAAAGTTTATATTGCATGTACTGCTGAGGTTATATATAATATTTGGATAGACCTTTAGAGGCTACAGTTTAATTGAGCTGGGAACTATATATTTTCCTGATTGGTGTGTTACCCTGTATATATGACAGGTCTAATTAGGCCTTATCTATGTTTTACTAGAGGAGAGCGCTCTACATAGGTTGTCATGCCTAGATAGCAAAAGTACATGAGAGCTTCATAGTCATACTTGCAATCGTTTCACTGCAACTGAGTTCATACTCATCTTTCTACCCTTATATTGTATATATAGGAGACGCCTGTACCACAATCTGTTATGCATTTAACTCCACTTGACCCATATAGATTATACTGTCTGCTGTCCTCCATCAGCCAGACGCTACCTATTTATTGATATGCTACACTTGAGCTGGGTATAGGGCCCTACCTAGCCAACAAGGTCTAGCTATACCAGTAGGAAAACTGCAGCCTTTTTACTATAGTAGGGGAGCATACATAGATCAGCCCATAATAATCCAGACTGCTTCGTGGTGCTCTTTTCAATGTAGAGGTGGGGTTAACGCCACACTATATATATAGGCTTTGGTTTGGCTTGGACTCCTCAACCCATGTGTTGGAAAGGAGCAAACTTGAAACTCACATATCTTATGCACTCCCAGATGCTTGTGTAAAAACTGTTAGATGTTTCCTCTTAAAACTGACTGTTATTGGCGTTTGCAGTGACTATTTTATATTTTTGAGAGTGGTTGTCTAGAAGGGCACTGGTGGGCGATAGATGTGGTAATCTTAATACATGCCTAATGGTTTTCACATATGATCTTATTTTCTCTGACAGGATAGACCTATCTTTTGCGCATTTCATCTTCACATTTTCAGTATTATTCAACTAATGACACAACAGTGAGATTGCCATGTTTGTAGCTGCCTAGTCCAAGTATTTCACTAAATGTTGTGTTTACTTATATACTCTAGTATCATTCGGCTCTAGCGCAGGCTGGACCTGTGCCATTGTTATCTAATATTATACATTACATATTGGGCCGTCTTGTCTCTATATGGAAGTGCCACTATCGGTGTATACAACTTCCCACGTTTAGATCACCACTCTGACCCCCATGTAGTGTAGGCCTCCTCTAAATTGTGCTTATACGTATAGTCTCCCTCTTAATAGTACTATAGAATAACGGCTTACCCAGTGTTGAAGCTATAACCTTAGGTTCCCTAAGCTTCTTAGGCAAGAGATAGCATAGACCTATTATATAATTGACCTGTCCCTGTTTGTCTTCTAACAATCCATCTGCCCCTGAAATTCTCACTAAAGATTTAGCACCACACCCATATATCTTGATTATCATTACTTTTCCATCGCCTCCCCCCTACCTTACTGTACCTTCTTGTGACTTGCCTAAACTCAACTTAACATAACTAAACCACCACCTCCCCCCCCCCCAATAATGTACCCTCCATTCTGGAGGGGCTCAATATGCGGTTTGTCTCGTATATACCGCATCCTAGTTATTGTTATTTTATTACTTCCTAAATTTTCACTCCTACATAATACCAAAACACTGAATCTGTATGATCACCTAAAACAGCATGACAGATTATTCTCACCTGCCACCTATACATATACTTTCAACATAGCTTTGGGTTGCCTCTATTGAGGTGCTTCTCTCATTATATATTTTACTTACTACTATAGGAGTTTGATGTCATATTATATATTATATTGTTTTATGTACATTTGATATATTCTAAACACCTTATCTGTTCCAAGGAAGATATAGTTCTAAAAAAGTTAAAAAGAGGTTCTTCATTTGGGGTCCATGAGTGGCCCTGTCACATCATTGTTTACCCACCTTACAGTATGTCGATAACATATTTGTGGCCCAAGAGTGGCCGCATAGATCTCATGGTGGGTATACTGTTTGAACAGTGCTTAATGACTGTATTTGATGTGTACTTTGTCATTTTAATGTATGGTGTACCCATGTGCAATCTACGCTGTAACAATTTATTCTCCTCTATAATGTGTGTTAACATTTGCTATTTGTATGCTTGAAAAAGAACCTCAATAAAAATATTTAAAAATAAAGTTAAACTTAGCTTTAGGGGTTAATAAATTTATTAGAGTAGCGGTGAGCTCCTGTCGGCAGATTAGGGGTTAATACTTGAAGTTAGGTGTCGGCAATGTTAGGGAGGGCAGATTAGGGGTTAATACTATTTATTATAGGGTTATTGAGGCGGGAGTGAGGCGGATTAGGGGTTAATACATTTATTATAGTAGCGCTCAGGTCTGGTCGGCAGATTAGGGGTTAATAAGTGTAGTTAGGTGTAGGCAACGTTGGGGGCGGCAGATGAGGGGTTAATAAATATAATATAGGGGTCGGCGATGTTAGGGCAGCAGATTAGGGGTACATAGGGATAATGTAGGTGGCGGGGGTGTACGGAGTGGCAGATTAGGGGTTAAAAATAATATGCAGGGGTCAACGATAGCGGGGGCGGCAGATTAGGGGTTAATAAGTGTAATGCTAGGGGTGTTTAGACTCAGGGTACATGTTAGGGTGTTAGGTGCAGACATAGGAAGTTTTTCACCATAGGAAACAATGGGGCTGCGTTAGGAGCTGAACGCGTTTTTTTTGCAGGTGTTAGGTTTTTTTCAGCTCAAACAGCCCCATTGTTTTCTATGGGGGAATCGTGCACAAGCACATTTTTGAAGCTGGCTGCGTCCGTAAGCACCGCTGGTATCTAGAGTTGCAGTGGCGTTAAATTATGCTCTACGCTCCCTTTTTGGAGCCTAACGCACTGAAAACCCAGCCCTTCTGTGAACTTTGAAAACCAGGGGTATTTAAAAGGTGCGGGAGAAAAAAAGCACGCGTAGCTAACGCACCCCTTTGGCCGCCAAACTCTAAATCTAGCCGTAAGTGATTTAGAAAAAAATAATTATCTTACAATTCAAAGTCTGCAATATTACTTTATACCTGTAAAATTGAATCAATATTGGTCACCTCAAAATAATAGTCTGCAGTCTAGAATGCAGAAAAAAATGTTCTACAAATACATCCATGAGTGTATCTATCAATTTATGTATGTCGACAGCTGAGCTATTATGGATGTGAGACAAATTCGGTTGTCACTTAATTCTATTATCATTTCACATGCATTACTTTTATGGACACCACAGACAGGGAAATGGTCTATGACCACCTATTTAATATGAATGGTAATGTTGAGTCTTTTCTCTGACGGCTGGGTTTTGATTCCCGTTTTACATTATAATGGCTATTCAATTTTGTAGAAGTCACACAGTTGATTCTGCATTTGTTCCACCAATTTAATTAATCTTTTAGTCTGGCAGGGACAAAAAAAATGAAAACGGATGATTTGACAGTGATAACAGCCAAATAATATTAAAACAGTTCAGTTGTTTCTTTTCTTATTTATTTTATGTTATAGTTCTTGAATTTTATATATGTATTACTTGGTTTCTCATGTTTATGCTACTTGATCCATTAATGATCATTAATGATCTTGAAGGCAATGCAATCCATTCTAATGAAAATTAACTAAAGTTATTTCGAATGCAGGAAAACCAACTTTCCTTAACTAGAGCATACCATGTCATACGCCGTCTTCTTCTGAAGAGGTATACAGGATTTGGCAAATAAAGGGCTAGATTACAAGTAGAGTGTTAATTTATCGTACACCCGCAAGTGCATGCGATAAATAACCAGCTGTTAGAAATGGCTGATTATTGCTACCACAAGCTCATGGTAGCAATTAGTGTTTATAAAATTAACCAGAGATTAGATCTCTGGTTAATTTTATAAATATGCCCCAAATGCCCCCAAAATACAGTGTAGTGTATTTTATTAAAAAATAAAATTTGTACCATTTTTTTATTTTTTAATACAATTACTGCACTAGGCAGTATGTGGGGGTAAAAAACGGCACTGAAAAGTGCATTTTACGTTGCGGTCTATGGGAACTGTGTGTTCCCAGTAAATAAGTATGTCTCTTTGCAGATGATACAAAAATTTGCAACAGAGTGGATGTTCCAGGGGGGGTAGACAAAATGAGAAGTGATATACAACAATTGGAGGATTGGACAAACGACTGGGGTCTAAAGTTTAACACAGCAAAGTGTAAAATAATGCATTTAGGGAAGAAAAATCCAAATGTTAATTACAGACTCAATGACACTTTACTGACTGTTACAGACGAGGAACAGGACTTGGGAATTATTATTTCAGATGATTTAAAACTTAGTAAACAATGTAGTAATGCAGCGAGTAAGGCTAGCAGAATGCTTGGATGTATTGGTAGAGGTATTTGCAGCAGAAGTAGTAAGGTTCTTAAGCCACTTTATAGATCATTAGTTAGGCCTCATCTTGAGTATTGTGTGCAGTTCTGGAGGCCATATCTTCAGAAGGATATTAACAAACTTGAATCTGTGCAAAGGAGGGCTACCAAAATGGTACATGGTCTAAAAAATAAAACTTACCAGGATAGGCTCAATGACTTAAATATGTATAGCTTAGAGGAGAGAAGGGAAAGAGGTGATATGATAGCAACTTTCAAGTACATTAAAGGGTTTAGTAAAACTGAGGCTGTGGGTATTTTACATAAAACGGAAAATTCAAGAACAAGGGGTCATGAGCTCAAGCTAAAGGGTAGTAGATTCAGGAGTAATTTGAGGAAGCTTCTTTACAGAAAGAGTGATTGATTTATGGAATAAACTTCCTCAGAGGTAGTAGCAACAAACACTGTGGGGGACTTTAAAAATGCATGGGACAAGCGTAGGGCTATCCTACGAACTAGATAAGTTTATACTGTTAGGTAAGGTCGGACAGACTTGCTGGGCCTATGGCTCTTATCTGCCGTCAATATCTATGTTTCTATGTTTCTAATATATATGTATATGCTTATATACATATATATTTATGTGCTAATATGTGTAAATATATACAGTATATATATAATCCTTTACATATATATTTATATTTGCTGCAATCGCTGCGTTACTTACCCCTTTATTGCACTTAGGTCCTGATGCTGTTTCTAATGGCATCAGAAGGAGGCTTCCATTAGAGCCTATGGAAGCGCTCCCGTGAGCACAATTTTTCCTATCGTGAGCTGGTATTACTCACTTGAACGCTAGTATCGCTTGCGCGCAGGTGATATTTAGCACTCCAATTGTAATCTAGCGCAAAATGTGTTATGATGTTATGGTTCTAGTGGGCTTCCGTAATAAGGTTTGAAACAAAAATCATTTGAATGAACAGCTGAGAGGCTTGAATATTTCAGAGCAGTATGACGTTTCAGTGTCAGATATCATGGAGACATTATTATAGAAAGGACTTTGCTTTGCACATTTTACCTTTTGTGAGTATATTTTATTTTGGTTTCATGCTCTGTTATTAAATTGTACTTGAATTATTGTGCTGGGTTTGTTTATATTTTTTAGAATTCTTTTACGGGGTTGGAGTATCAGAAAACGTCATTGCCAAGTGACCAGCTGCATTGTGATCTTGCTCGTATGATTCAGGGGGACTCATGTTATTAGAATATACCTTATTAATCTATTCTATTGAATTTTTTCGCTATTGACATTCAGAACATTGGCTTAAACTATTTTGTACTAGTAATGCATACTCATAGCATTAATTTAACCTCTTTCAAAACAAGAACATGCTTGCAATGTACTGCTTTAGCTAAGTTTAAGTCAGTAACACCCAACAAAAACAATTAAATTATTTTCACATTCACACAGTAACATATAGAACACAGATTTAACCCATTTTGCAACAGTAACATATGTGGCACTAATTAACTATTTTTAACCCATTTTGTGCTAGATTACAAGTGAGGCGCAAAGATTTTGTGTTTTATTTGCGCTCATATTACAAGCTGAGCGAAATCGAGATTAAGCTAGCGCAATCGCAATTTGCGATTGAATCCTTACCGTTTTCTCAGAGCTGTGGTTTACTGTTTTCTGGAACTAAAAAGTGTCAGAAAACACATAAAAAAATACATTACAAAGTACACTTACACTCATAATAACACTGTCTAATAAAAATTATTTTAAAAAAAATTGCATTAAAAAGTTATAAGGGCTCAAAGATATGAGATCATGGATGTGAGAAAAAAGGCAAAGGGCTTTAACAATGAGATACATACATACACATATCTAATGATGTATATGTACTATATATATATATATATATATATATATATATATAATATATATATACAGTATATATATATATATATATATATATATATATATATATACAGTATATATATATATATATATATATATGCCTATATATGAACATCAAAGAAAAGACATCCAGCGAACCAACTTGAAAACAAAAACTTCTTCTTTATTTATCTTCAGGTACAAAAATCCACACTTCAGCATAAAATAGAAATAGCTTGTGTCCTCAGATTAAGCCGTAGCCGGTCTTACGCGTTTCGGCTTAGAAATGCCTTAATCATAGACCATACTGCTGCATCCGGCGTTAACCCTTAAATAGCCAAAGCACAATTAATCACAAGGGTCAACAGCTGATTCTGTGAGTACAAGCTATTGTGGACATTACAAAATTGCAAACTTCAAATGAATGTTACTTACTAAATTCTTACACCGAAAATAGACATAGACCTTTGACTGCAGTAGTCTCACTTTGTGAACGTTATAATGGCAATGGGAATTAGTTTGGAGAAAACATCATTGGAAAACCAAACAATATATTAATAAATAGATAAATGTCAAACATCAGACAATTTTTTCAGTATATCTAAACCTTGACACTTTAGCACAATAGTCCCTGGTATAACATGGCTAGTCTTAACTACAAATGTGTCGCTGGGATAGTATTAAACCTGTAACACTAATAATTCAAAAGATAAATACTTTCATAGATTGATTCTGTACTAATCTACCTAATACCCTATTTTCATATAAGATGTTCTTATGTTGGATTCCTTAGTGTTACATAACTTGTATAATTTTATCTCCCTGCTGTCTAAATTTGTTCCATGTTAAGGTAACCTCTTTAAATAGGTATCTAAGCTATATAGTGTGTCAATGACCCTGTTGGATGCACTAAAGAGTTATTAATAGTGTGTTAAGTCACTTTAGAATTGCCAATGATTAATTATATCTCCTGTGGCATTGAATCCCTGCGGACGTCTAGTCCGCAGGGTAAAGATCCAAAATGCCTCCCTATGTAATAATCTGGCAGTTCTATCTCCCCCACGTGGGGTATTTCTTATAAGTTCAATAACTTGCCACCTAAATGTTTTGACCACTTTATTATGTATTGTTATGAAGTGATGAACCAGATCAGAGACATCTATATCCTTCTCAATGTTATTCAGGTGTTCTCTGATCCGGAACCTCACCTCACGGGTCGTGCAACCCACGTACTGTTTGTTGCACTCTGTACATTCTACTACATATATAACATATGTGGTTCTACAGTTTGTGCAATTAGAAAGAAGAAACACCCTTTGTGTAACCTTGGACTGAAAGCGATTAGTCACACTTGTATGACTGCATGCAATACAAGACGTGAAGTGGCACTTAAAATGCCCTTTCACTAATAGCCAGCTGCTCCCACTCATGTTTGGTTTTTTAAGCATGCTTGGTGCTAAGATGTTACCTATGGTTCGTCCTCTTTTGGGGACAAAATTACAGCCTTCTTCCACAAAGCTTTTGAGACCTATATCACCCATTAACACTGAGAAATGCTTTTCTATGATACCACATATTTCTCTGAATTGTGGACTGAAGGTAGTGGTGAAGGTGGGTCTATTTAAATCAAAATTTCCACTTTGATTTATACCCTTCTTCCGGAGCATACTGGATCGCTCCATTCTATTAACCTCCACATACGCCCTCTTTATTATTTTCGGGTGATAGCCTCTTTCAAGCAATTGTGTCTTGAGATTGACAGCTTCCCTCTGAAAATCGGAGTCAAGGGAGCAATTCCTCTTTAGCCTTATCATCTGTCCTTTTGCCACTCCAAACCCAGTGTGTCTTGGATGACTGGATTTGGCATGCAAAATTGTATTAGAGGTGATAGGCTTCCTATATAGAGTTGTTGTTACCTTTTGATTGATTACATCACCGGTAAGAGCAACATCCAAGTATGGAACTGTCAGTTTCTCCCAAGCAAACGTGAACTGCAAGTTCACTGTGTTTATATTTAGATATTCGTGAAACTGCACAGCTTCATCCCTGGACCCAGTCCACACGAAAAGCAAGTCATCAATATACCTCTTGTATGATTTGATCTTATTTCTCTGTGTGTTCATTTCTCCAAAGACGTGGGACCTTTCCCACCAGCCCATGAAAAGATTCGCATAGGCTGGGGCAAATTTAGCACCCATCGCGGTCCCACGCCTCTGGAGAAAGAAATGATCCTCAAATTTAAAGTAATTGTGACTCAAGAGAAATTGAAGCACTCTTAATATGTAAGCCTTTAAGTTCTCATCATAGTTGCTATACATGTCTAAAGAAAATCTAATAGATTCTAGACCAAATTCGTGAGGAATACACGAATAAAGGCCTACCACATCCACTGTAATCCATGAACAGTCTGTATCCCAATTGACTTGTTCCAGACTGTTCAACAGATGGGTGGTGTCCCTAAGGTAGGATGGCAACTGCAAAACCAACGGTTGCAGGAGGGACTCGATCCAAGAGGAAATTCTCTCGAATAGGGACCCAATGCCTGAGACAATGGGTCTCCCCCTCACCTCCTCCAAGGATTTATGCACCTTGGGGAGGTGATGGAAGATTGGGATGGACGGTGTCTTAACATTTAAATATTCATATGTGCCTATATATGTAGACATATGTATTAATGTATTTATATGTGTATATATGTATTTACAGACATATATACACATATATAGACATATATATATATATATACAGTATATATATATAGATGAACATATGTAAAAGCAAAAGTATGTGATATTCATATTTAATAAGGTTTTAACTATGTATTTACTGTAAATATTTCACATTCCAATGTTATGCACATAGCTGAATATGTTCTAAGTACTTCTAAATAGATATTCCTATATACAGTATATGTATATATATATATATATATATATATATATATATATATATATATATATATAAAATCATCTATATTTATAGATATAAATATATATTTGTTTAAAAAACATCATATATATATAGAAAAATGTAATTATGAATAAATAGAACATATTTGGTTACATAAAGAACAATGGAATATGAAATATTTATATTTTCATGTCGGGTATGCACATATTAACGAATGTGATCATGTTTGCTCATATTACTGTATGAGATCGGGTATGCGCATAACACAAACAAACAAGTTAAAGAACATTGGAATATGAAATATTCATATTTTCATGTCGGTTGTACACTAATGAGAATATGTCATGGTGTATGCGCTAGAGAGTGGGTGTTAGTTTTATATATATATATATATATATATATATATATATATATATATATATATATATATATATATATATATATATATATATATATATATATATATATATATATATATAGGTAGAAAAAAGGCACTCGCTGAAAAAAGGTAAAACTTAGCCTTTAATAAATAAATTTAAAATGCATGACGTTTCGGAGGTATTACACCTCCTTTATCAAATGTGTGATACAAACATTTTGAATAAAACAAAAAGCAGTATGCTCCATACATTACCCCTTCACCTTAAATAACCCCAGATGGCTCCTAACAACACCAAGCCGCATCCGCAGTCCATGTACAGCGTAACCAGATATTGCGTAACCGGAAGTTGCACCATCAGCGTGGAACACGTGAGGAAGTTTGTTACCATAGCAACATAGACTGTTGTATTACGATTACATGGGCCAATAAGGGATGCCCATTCACCTGTCAGAAAGATAAATATATATGGAGTGCCTTTTCTATTGACTCTGTTTTATATATATATATATATATATACACAAAAAGGTGAAGAAAGAATTCGATCCGTAGGTCAGATAAGTAGGTTAAAAACAACTTTATTTGTTCTCCATTAAAAAGTCCCTGGAGGGGTCCTACAGCAAAGAAACATTGAGCACTGTGTACTCAAGCTGACATGTTTCGGCTGTGTGCCGTAATCATAGCTTGATTGAGTGCATCAGTGCTAACCATTTAAAAGACAAAGTTAATTCTAATTGGTTAAAACATAATTCCACATTTATAATGTTAGAACTAAAGTGCTGTGTTAACCTATTCCCTGCCTGATTATTTTATGCTACTGACCAACTACTAACTTTTGTTGAAGAGTTACATTCTTGTGTTTGTATATACGTGTGGATATGGAAAACTATGAAAAGTTATTTGAGATTTGGGACCTAATGCACTGTATGACCATCATTAAGGTGTTTAAAATAAATTATGTATACTACTTTGCGTTGTATTATAACCCTCTGTTTAGCACAGCACCCATGTTCTATGCATTAACTATGTACCTAAATCATAACACTAACTGATTGAGAATCGTACCTATAGTGAATAAAGTTCTTATTGTAGTTTTTAAATATCTACTTTGAAGACCTCTGATAAGTTTCACTGGACTGGTGACTTATTGTACATTATGCTTACTAATCAATATCCTTATGTAAGTGCATAACAGAGACACTTCTTTTTCTTCTCTATTGTTTTCTTCTGTTTACTGCTGAGGTACGTGAGAGTGTATGTATTACCCATTTGTCTAAGTGCTCTGTCTAACAATCAAAGCTTTTACTCAATAGTATATTATGGGAATTTTCGAGATCTATAAATCTGTGGTACTTAGTGGTTGCTTAGTAATAATATGTGAATATATATATTATTCTACAATGCTGTTTATTGTTATTGCCAATAGTTAATTAGATCATATTCGGAGTTAAGACCCCTTGGCACTCTTGTTTGGAGTTTAAAGATCCAATACATCTCTCTTTTTCCCAAAATTAAATTCCTGTCTCCACCTCTTAAAGGGGTTTTGATTTTTTCAATGGCTTGCCATCTCAGAGTGGTACTGCTTTTGTTGTGTGAATCTTTAAAATGTCTGACCAAGGGGATAGTTGCCTCTCCCATTTTGATGGTGGACAAATGGTTACGTATTCGGACATTAACCTCAGTTGAGGTGAGTCCTACATATTGCAGCTTACATTCCACACAGGACAGAACGTATATGACATAGGAGGATGTACAGTTTAGGCAGGAGGTTATTTTGAACACTTCACCTGTGACTTCTGAGCGAAATTCATTCGAGATAGTGGCTTTGTCACACGGTTTACATCTGGCCCTGCCACATCTGTACATCCCCCTATGCCTCAGCCAAGAGCTTTCTTCTGTGGCTGTTATTCTGGGTAATTCAGAGGGTGCCAAATAGTTACCTATGGTCTTGCTTTTCCGATAAGAGCATCTGAGGCCCCTATCCACACTATCTACAAGTCTGTCGTCAGCTTTGAGTAGATGGAAGTGTTTGTTGATTATACCACAGATGTTCTTATAATCTGTGCTATAATCGGTTACAAATGTGACCTTTCCTTCCTGAGTGGATGGATTGGAGGATCTTAATGATCCCTGTAAGAGTGCCTTCCTATCCAGTCTATCTACCTGTGACTTCGCTTGCTTGACAGTATATTTGGCATAGCCCCTTTTCAAGAGTCTCTTCTCCAGATCTCTGCTTTGTGCCTGATAAGTGCTCTCATCTGTACAGTTTCTTTTTGTTCTGATAAGTTCACCTTTAGCCACTGCAAGTGGAACTTGCTTAGGATGGCAACTCTTTGCATGAAGCAAAGTGTTTCTTGTAATCGGTTTCCGATAAGTACTAGTTCTGACTCTTTCATTTTCAGCAACTGTTAGGGTAAGGTCTAGAAAGTGTATCTGACTAGTATTGGTCTCATGAGTAAATCTGAGACCTATGCTGTTGTTATTCAGTTTGGTCATAAAGTCAGACATTTCATTGTCTGTACCCTGCCAGACAAGCAAGAGATCATCTATGTATCGCCTATAAAAGGCGATACATAATTTGTGATCATTTTCTTCTCCATAGATGTGGGACAGCTCCCACCAACCCATAAAAAGGTTGGCATATGAGGGCGCAAATTTGGCCCCCATTGCTGTCCCACACCTCTGGAGAAAAAAGTCCTCATTAAACCTAAAATAATTATGCTTGAGGAGAAAGTTAGTAACTCTCAGAATATACCTGATGAATGTTTAATCAAAGTAGGAAGATTCCTCTAGAAAGAAGGTTATAGCTTTTATTCCTTCTTCATGTGGAATGGAAGAGTACAGAGCCGTGACATCAATTGTCAGCCACTTAAACTGGCTTTCCCAATTGAAGTCTTCCATAAGATTTAATAAATCTTTCGTATCTCTTATGTGGCTCTGTAAGCGGACCACAAACGGATAGAGGATTGCATCAAGCCATTGTGACAGATGCTCAAGGAGGGACCCTATGCCGCTCACAATGGGCCGTCCCTGAACATCCGTCAAGCTCTTATGCACCTTTGGAAGATGGTGGAAGATGGGCACAACAGGATTCTTTACAAAAGGAAAATCATGTGTGTTTAGATTCAGGTGCCCATCCTCCAGACCATCATCCAAAAGTGATCGTAGTTCCTTTTGAAAAGGAACGGTGGGATCCCTTGATAGTCTTACATAATTGTTAGTATCATTAAGTTGTCGCTCTGCTTCACTAATGTAAGCACTTCTGTCCTGGACTACCACTGACCCCCCTTTATCCGCTGAGCGGATGATAAGGTTTTTGTTTTTCTGTAACTCTAGTAGAGCTTGTTTCTCTTTGTGGGACAAATTTGCTTTGTGCTCACCTCCATCCGTCATATGTGACAGCTGTGTGAGATCTTGTTCTATCCTGTTGTAGAAAGTTTCCAGGATGGGGCCCCTAGACTGTATGGGATAGAATGTTGATTTATTCTTGAAACCATTAAAATTCTTAATCGTATGTGTGGGATTATCATTTTCCCCTACACAGGCCAAGTTTTGTAGTGTGATCAGATCACAAGTTTCTGAAAAATCCAAGAGCTGTGAATTTTCAGGGCCATGCTGGAATGATGTTATGTTCTCAGGGTCCTCAGCCCTCCTCTCATTACTCCCCTGAAAATGTTTTCTAAGGGTGAGATTTCTGATTAGTCTGTTTACATCCAGCATGGTCCTGAAAAGGTCAAATGAGCAAGAGGGGGCAAAATTTAAACCCAGACTTAGTACTTTCAATTGTGTATGTGTCAAAGTAATTGAGGAAAGATTGATAACATTATACTCTTTTATTGGTATTTCGTAGCTCTGTTTCCTCTCTTGGGATACCTGTTCTGTTTGTGCTGACCTATTCCAGTTTTGTCCTGAGCCTGGTGAAAAACCTGCTCGAACTCCCTGCGGTCTTCCCCCACATTGGAAATGTTGCTACTTATCTGTTGACTAGTACTACCCACATACTTAGATACTGTGCCACTTTTCTGTGTGTTATGTGAATGAGGATTACTTTTGGGATTACTTTTACTCTGTTTCACTTGTATTATTTCTGGGGCACTTTCTTGAAGTGTAACCTGCTTGTGTGTATTTTTTAGTATCCCCTTGGGTGCAATCTCCTGCTCTTCCCCACTTGAGGCTCCCATTTCTCCTCCTGACTCAAATTCACTATCTGTGGTTCTGCCTGGGCCTGTATGAGTACTATTGAAGTTAGAATTGGTCCCTCTCCCTCTTCCTCTGTTCCTGCTCCGTGATCTCCCTCTCCTACTATTAGACCTCCCACCTTGTCTCCTATTGGTGTGACTCCATATATAAACTGATTGTGTGTCATAATCAAGTTGATCTCTTTGATACTTTATATGTTTACGGTTGAGGATAATATTTTTTGACTCTGTAAGTGCAGATCTTAAAATGCAATCAAATTTGGGATAATCTATCTCCATTCTTTTGCTATTCAATACTTGTTGCAATTCATCTATTTCTTGCCTAATATTTTCAAGCATTTTACTTTTGTAATTGATTAGCAAATTCATTAATCTTAATGAGCATTCTGTTAATACAAAGTTCCATTTAGTAATAAACTCAGAGTCCTGTGTTTCGAATGTTGGAAACTTGCTTATCCTCAAACCCCTTGGTATGATGTTAAGTTTGATGTACTTTTCAAAAGTCCATATATCGAACTGGAGCTTATGTTCCCTAACAAGTAGTTGCTCCATTCTATCAAATAATTCACTTAATGAGTATGTGGAAATGTCCAAAGAAAATACTGTGTCAAAGTCCTGGTCTCCATATCCCCTCTCAGCAGCCGGTAGTAGGGAATAAAAGTTAGCTACGGACCCCTCCATTTTGTAAGTGAGCTCTTAATGTTGTGCTACACAGTAATGCTGCCAGATAGCATTCAATACAAACAACAAACATCAAAGTCAAGAGTCTGTGTTGCTACAACAAAGGCATAATATTTCAGTCCAACAACATATGAACACTTTCTTTATGTGCTTACACTACCGTTCACTCTGAGCATCATGGAAAAAGTGGTGAGAGTCCATCCACCCTGTACATTTATCTGTGGGTCAGGTTGTGCGTTTCAGACTAAGGCTATACATCAAATGCAATATGTGTATAAGTGCTGGGGACCGGGCCCCGTGCAGCCTATGGCCGCTTGCAACTCACGATTACTGTCGTGGCCTCTCAGTCTGATACAGCGATCCTCCTGCCTCTCTCTTTCGATCTCCCAGCTTGCAGCACCAGGGCTGTCTTGGACGTCTGTAGCGTCGGGAGTCCTCCGTGTCCACGTGGTAGAGTGACGTCAGATCCTTGCGCCGGATATCTGTTACTGGCGCCGCAGTAGTTTCGTAGTGAAAGCACTATTGCCTGTATCCTTTAGGAAGAAAGTTGCCGAGCTTGTGACCCCGGATCCTGGCCATAGATGCACAAAAAGGTGAAGAAAGAATTCGATCCGTAGGTCAGATAAGTAGGTTAAAAACAACTTTATTTGTTCTCCATTAAAAAGTCCCTGGAGGGGTCCTACAGCAAAGAAACATTGAGCACTGTGTACTCAAGCTGATATGTTTCAGCTGTGTGCCGTAATCATAGCTTGATTGAGTGCATCAGTGCTAACCATTTAAAAGACAAAGTTAATTCTAATTGGTTAAAACATAATTGCACATTTACAATGTTAGAACTAAAGTGCTGTGTTAACCTATTCCCTGCCTGATTATTTTATGCTACTGACCAACTACTAACTTTTGTTGAAGAGTTACATTCTTGTGTTTGTATATACGTGTGGATATGGAAAACTATGAAAAGTTATTTGAGATTTGGGACCTAATGCACTGTATGACCATCATTATGGTGTTTAAAATAAATTATGTATACTACTTTGCGTTGTATTATAACCCTCTGTTTAGCGCAGCACCCATGTTCTATGCATTAACTATGTACCTAAATCATAACACTAACTGATTGAGAATCGTACCTATAGTGAATAAAGTTATATATATATACAGGGAGTGCAGAATTATTAGGCAAGTATTTTTGAGGATTAATTTTATTATTGAACAACAACCATGTTCTCAATGAACCCAAAAAACTCATTAATATCAAAGCTGAATAGTTTTGGAAGTAGTTTTTAGTTTGTTTTTAGTTATAGCTATTTTAGGGGGATATCTGTGTGTGCAGGTGACTATTACTGTGCATAATTATTAGGCAACTTAACAAAAAACAAATATATACCCATTTCAATTATTTATTTTTACCAGTGAAACCAATATAACATCTCAACATTCACAAATATACATTTCTGACATTCAAAAACAAAACAAAAACAAATCAGTGACCAATATAGCCACCTTTCTTTGCAAGGACACTCAAAAGCCTGCCATCCATGGATTCTGTCAGTGTTTTGATCTGTTTACCATCAACATTGCGTGCAGCAGCAACCACAGCCTCCCAGACACTGTTCAGAGAGGTGTACTGTTTTCCCTCCTTGTAAATCTCACATTTGATGATGGACCACAGGTTCTCAATGGGGTTCAGATCAGGTGAACAAGGAGGCCATGTCATTAGATTTTCTTCTTTTATACCCTTTCTTGCCAGCCACGCTGTGGAGTACTTGGACGCGTGTGATGGAGCATTGTCCTGCATGAAAATCATGTTTTTCTTGAAGGATGCAGACTTCTTCCTATACCACTGCTTGAAGAAGGTGTCTTCCAGAAACTGGCAGTAGGACTGGGAGTTGAGCTTGACTCCATCCTCAACCCGAAAAGGCCCCACAAGCTCATCTTTGATGATACCAGCCCAAACCAGTACTCCACCTCCACCTTGCTGGCGTCTGAGTCGGACTGGAGCTCTCTGCCCTTTACCAATCCAGCCACGGGCCCATCCATCTGGCCCATCAAGACTCACTCTCATTTCATCAGTCTATAAAACCTTAGAAAAATCAGTCTTGAGATATTTCTTGGCCCAGTCTTGACGTTTCAGCTTGTGTGTCTTGTTCAGTGGTGGTCGTCTTTCAGCCTTTCTTACCTTGGCCATGTCTCTGAGTATTGCACACCTTGTGCTTTTGGGCACTCCAGTGATGTTGCAGCTCTGAAATATGGCCAAACTGCTGGCAAGTGGCATCTTGGCAGCTGCACACTTGACTTTTCTCAGTTCATGGGCAGTTATTTTGAGTCTTGGTTTTTCCACACGCTTCTTGCGACCCTGTTGACTATTTTGAATGAAACGCTTGATTGTTCGATGATCACGCTTCAGAAGCTTTGCAATTTTAAGAGTACTGCATCCCTCTGCAAGATATCTCACTATTTTTGACTTTTCTGAGCCTGTCAAGTCCTTCTTTTGACCCATTTTGCCAAAGGAAAGGAAGTTGCCTAATAATTATGCACACCTGATATAGGGTGTTGATGTCAATAGACCACACCCCTTCTCATTACAGAGATGCACATCACCTAATATGCTTAATTGGTAGTAGGCTTTCGAGCCTATACAGCTTGGAGTAAGACAACATGCATAAAGAGGATGATGTGGTCAAAATACTCATTTGCCTAATAATTCTGCACTCCCTGTATATATATAAAAGTACATTATTTTTTATGTGTAAAACATAGGAATATAAAATATATGTAACGCGCATTGGGGTTTGTGATTTAAGGCTAAAGCGGTCAGGTTAGCGCACATGAAGAATTGATAACTTCAATGCACGTTACTGAAATATTATTATTTAAAATTATTAAATATTAATAAAAATGATTAAAAAGTATTATACATACCGCAAAAAATAGATACATTCTATGTATTATTTGTAATATTTTACAGTATGTATAATATTTTTTTATCATTTTAATTAATATTTTTTAATATTTTATTTACATGTAATATTTCCATAATGTGTATTGATGTTAGTAATACTTTATGTGTGTTAACCCAACCGCTTCAGTCCTAAATCGCGAACCCTGACGTAACGCATATTTTACATTCCTATATTAGAAAATATAGAAAATAATGTACTTTTTATTATTAAATATTTTTTTTTTTTATATATATATCTGATAATGTTAATTTAAATACATATCTATACCTATATATCTATAGGAATCAAGGCGGGAGCTATGAACAAGGCAAAATGTTGTGAGGCTATTTCACTAACCATCCATGCCAGCATTGTCTTAAACTTTCTAAAGATGGTTGAATAATGAAGAACATACAATTCAGGGATACTATTTGGAAACACAAGACATTGGTGCATATCTTTCAAGCTCCGTATGGATCTTAAAGCACCAGTTATGAAGTAGCTCCATAACCTGTCCGCCTGTTCTGAGGAGGCAGACAGACATCGCCGCAATTCAACCTGATTGAAAGAGCTGCTGGTGTAATGCTGAAGGCGGAGAGGGTATTGCTCTCCGCATTCAGCGAGGTCTGTTGGACATGATCCGCAATGTTGGATCATGTCCGACAGGCCTTTCATAAATAGACCCCATTGTGTATGTTAATGTTGCATTAATTTATTAAGAGTGCTAATGGTCTGTATGACTCTTCTAAAAGCACTGGACAAATTCATGTTGTCTCAAGTCATTTAAACACTGTCTTTCAAAAAACTTCATTACTTTGATGAAAAAGTTTACAACCCACACACATTCTAAAAGGTGCACAACACTAAGGCCAGATTATGAGTAGAGCACAAGCTAAGCATATTATCGTGGTGTTTTGCACTTGTCGGGCTTACCACAAGTCTTACAAGTTTAAAGTAATTGCGATTGCTTGAGCACAATCACAATTTACGCCAGAATGATTACCACAACTTCAAAGATCTGGTTACCTGTTTCACAAAACTAAAAAGTTGCACAAAACACACCAAAAATAAATTTCCAATTACACTTACACTCATAATAACACTAATAATCTAGTGGCTGAATTGGATTTGAAGATTCAAATCAACCAATGGGAATGCGACAGTACCCCTATATAAAAGGGGAAATTTGCATTCACTATTCAAATTTCGTCTGGAGACCGCATTAAGAGGACCTCCGTGTTGAAGGTCTGAAGAGGACCACCGATGTTGCAATGGGTAATTTAGTTTTTTTTTTAGTTAGTTTTTTTTTTGGAGGGGGGAGTGGGGGCTTATAATGTTAGGGGTTTAGTGTTTTTTTTAAGCAAAATAGCTGATCGCTTTAGGGCAATGCCCTACAAAAGGCCCTTTTAAGGGCTGTTGGTATTTTTTATTTTTTTATTTAGTGTTTTCTTAGGGGTATTAGAATAGGATTTTTTTGGTAATATACGGCCAGATTACGAGTTTTGCGTTAGGAGCTATGCGGTGCTAATGAGCAGTTTTCTCTCAACGCTCACTTACCTGCAGCGCTGGTATTACAGGTTTTCAGAAACCTGGGTTTAAAAGACAAGAAGTGAGCGTAGAGCAAAATTTAGCTCCATATCTCACTTCAATACCAGCGCTGCTTAAGTCAGAGGTGAGCTGGTCGTACGTGCTCATGCACGATTTCTTCATAGGAATCAATGGGGAGAGCCAGCTAAGACAAAGTCTAATACCTGCCAAAAAGTAGCGTAAAACTCAGTAACGCAGCCCCATTGATTCCTATGGGGAAACATATTTTATGTTTACACCTAACACCCTAACATGAACCCTGAGTCTAAACACCCCTAATCTTACAATTATTAACCCCTAATCTGCCACCCCCGACATCACCGACACCTGCATTATATTTATTAACCCCTAATCTTCCGCTCCGGACACCGCCGCAACCTACATTATACTTATGAACCCCTAATCTGCTGCCCCCAACATCGCCGACACCTACATTATATTTATTAACCCCTACTCTCCCTCCCCCAATGTCGCTGCAACCTACCTACATTTATTAACCCCTAATCTGCCGCCCCCAACGTCGCTGACACTATAATAAACATATTAACCCCTAAACTGCCACACTCCCGCCTCGCAAACCTTAGTTAAATATTATTAACCCCTAATCTGCTGTCCCTAATATCGCTGCCACCTACCTACATTTATTAACCCCCTAATCTGCCGCCCCTAACATCACCGCCACTATACTAAATGTATTAACCCCTAAACTTAAGTCTAACCCTTACCCTAACACCCCCTAACTTAAATATAATTACAATAAATCTAATTAAAAATTACTATTATTACCTAAATAATTCCTATTTAAAACTAAATACTTAACTATAAAATTAACCCTAAGATAGCTACAATATAACTAATAGTTACATTGTAGCTAGCTTAGGGTTTATTTTTATTTTTTTTTAAATAATTTTTTTATTGAAGTTTAACACATAAATTTACAAGCAAACATCGCCCTGGGGCAAAAATTACACCAGTGTAAATAATACATTGTCTATAGGTTGACAATTTTTGGAAATAGAGAAACAAGATATACATGTACTAATATAATTACTTATCAAATCGTAAGCTGGAAAATAGACAATAAGTTTAGGCGAAATGGAATACAACTTCATTTTATGTTATCCGTTTAATATATGCTCTCCACAGAACTGTAGAAAATAAACAATAGAGTATCCAGGTCAGAGAAGTCAAGCTGTGGAGAGTTGGCTTATGCATCAGCCACCTTTGGGCTGAGATATCTAGGGGGGGGGGGGATATTCAGCGGGTAAGCACCGCTATACGTATAGGAAAGAGGGAGGGGGGGAGGGAGCCTTATATGAGTATGCAAAGTTTAAGGTTTAAAGTATGAGCTGGGAGGTTAGAAATGTCCAAGGAGGGGGAGTCCCAGGGCTGACTAGGGGTTATTAAATCTAATAAATAGCGAATTAGGGTATTCCCTGTCGATAAGCTTCTCCTTTATTGGTATGATTGTATCAATATTGTTGAAGGGAAGTTAGCTAAAATAGGGGCATTATCAGGGCGTAGAATGGTTTTAACCCTGTATAAGTTACGAGCCAGGAGGTTGTGAGAGTAGGTTGGTCTTGACCATGTAGCGGGGTAGATGGAATGTACCCCTATTGGCTTGCCTTACTTAGGGGGAGTATACACGCTGTCAAGACCTAATAGAAGCTCTTTATTTTTTATTTTATGTTTATTTTTTTATAGAAGTTGTACTCGTAATACAGGCCTTAATAGTAAACAGGTTAATAATTAACAGCAATAAGAAGGGGTGATTGCATCTGTCTAAATAACCCGTGTGGGACATATAACAAACCTGGGCATGACACCTTGCTTATATTATACACTCAAATACTCATACACATATAGTAGGCGATAAATATACCTTGTATATAGTTGTTACAATATTAGTATATAGACTGAACAGTAAGCTGCATGACACAGGAAGGTATAAGTAAGGCGTATTAAGGCAAAAACCATTTAAGTAATGCACAGATTTTTAGTGTAATAAATATTTTAACTAATGTAGAGAGCTGTACTCGTAACACAGGCCTTAATAGTAAATAGGTTAATATATAACAACAATAAGAGGGAGTGATTGCATCTGTATAAACGACCAGTGTGGGACACCGAACAAATCTGGGCATGACACCTTGAATATATTATACACTCAAATACTCCTATATACATAGTAGGTGATAAATATACCTTGAAGCAGTATAGTATGTGCTTGATGATATATGTAACCTCACATTGAATTTGAAATCACATAGTAGAGATATCAGGCTACTACATTGCATAAATTCATACCAACTGTATCACATAGTTATGGAACAGAGATATTGACCAACACCCTTAAATAAGATACTAAGAGAGCCGTTGTATTACTTTTTACATATGGAGAGATTTTAAGTCAGTTAAAAATGTTATGTCTCAGTTTAAGAAACTTAGGTGTCTATTCAAGCTCAGTCCCAACCAATCCGATATCTATAGAACCCCATATTAATCCATTCTAGAGATAAAAGTATATGGGGATAGTGAAGGAAGTGGCACTAGGAGTAAGTTTAGTTAGGCCATAATAATTATTCCTTAATATGAACATAGCCACACACAACAAAAAACTTTTGTACTCCTATAGAGGGAGCCTAAAAACATATACACACAAGCTAAAAACAGCAAGTATAATTAGGTCAACTTTAAATGTATTTCAGAAAACATGAGAGTATTAGGAGACAGGGTCTAATTTGGCCATTTAGGTGGAGTGAGCGCACATGCGCCGCTATCTAATGAAGCTAGGCTGGCATCTCATAGTATTTAAAAGGTTAATTGTCAGGGGTAAGGGTAGACTTAGAGATAAAATATCTAGATATGTTTTCCTCCGTGACAATATAGATTATTGGTGCGCCATATATATATATATATATATATATATATATATATATATATATATATATATATATATGTTTAAACAGGGGCATATAATATAAGCTTTAAACATACTGCGACAGTTTGCACCATCTAAATAGGGTTGTGTAATAGGTACTATCTCCTACAATCAGCTTTGTATGAGGATATATGTCTAAGTAAAACTGAGTGCTACCAAGCTCATTAAATTGACTCATATATAAGATAGATATACTTTAAGTACCAACACATGCAGGAGCTTACATATATGTATATCCAAATAAGACATATCTAGAAAAGCTCTAATGGTGTGAAGTAATAATATTGGAGCAGAATAAGAGCCAGTATAATATGATGTGGCATAAAACTAGTGAGTAGCTGTATTACATTCCTACACCTATATTTACTGGGAGTGACAGCTGGCACATAGCAAAAACAACATTTTTGAAATATAATGTAAGTCCAGGAGGGGAACATGGGAAACATATATGCTTGAGTATGTACCCTCCTATGTTTTACCTCCATGTTTTTAAAATTACCATGTACCAGTGTTTCATGAAATTAGATATATGAGGTGCCAACAGCATGTTTAGTGCACATTTAAGTCTTTCAAAGTTAGGCCAGTATAATATGATGTGGTATAAAACTAGTGAGTAGCTGTATTACATTACTGCACCAATATTTACTGTGAGTGACAGAGCTGGCACATAGTAAAAACAACATTTTGAGATATAATGTAAGTTTAGAAGGGGAATATGGGAAAAACTTAAATTTAGAATAAGCTTTGCATGTAAGAGCATTATCACAAATTAACCCCTCAATCCAAGATTTTCAAGCTTACGAGCCGTCATTAGGATATAATAGATCAAATAGATCAAAAAATATAGGGCAGTATCTTAGTGATAGATCAGTATTGCAGAGCATCAAGCGTTTGTTAATGCCATCTCTTAGTAAGTTCCTGGGTGAAGACAGTGAAAACAAATACTGCTGAATTAGTAACTATCACTATATTTGTAGTAACAAGTGTGCAGAGCAGAAGGGTAATACAAAAACAACTGTCCAACAGTTCACTACCATCAGTCTTGTTCCTTTTGTAATGGGCAGTGCCCTCTTCTGCTATAGGAATAAGCCTTAGGTGAGACTTCAACCAATACCTCTTACAAGCCGGGGAGTCGCGGGGCCAAACTGAGAAACTTTTATGTCACAAACCCTGAACGCAGATCTAAATTCAAAGTCTGCGTCCCATCTGACTCTCACTGTGTCGGTCTGATGCAATAGAGGGCAATAATCTGCAGCCATAACAAGAGCGCAGGGAGCGACCATGGAAAACCAATCTGACCTCATATTTGAAACAGCTCTGCTCGCTTTTGTTTCACCATCAGTGGGAGCACAACCAAAAGCCTGCACCTTATCTGTGTCGGAAGGCCCCAACAAGGAGGAAGCATCAGTTTCCCAGACGCAATCTTGTGCTAGTAGAATAGTAGGCAGTAAATCTCCATCGCGGTAGTCAGGCTCCTCTATGTTAACAGAAGCCGACAGGTCTAATGTTTGCCCCAGCGCCTCCTTCTGAGGTATCCGTTTCGGTGCTTCTGCGGTATTCAGCTGGCCTCAAGCAATATCGGTCTTGTGAAGGGCAAGCTAGATCCTTAGCGCCGTTCCATCGTAGCGATAATTGGCTTCGTTCTGTCGGAGTGTCTGTCAAGGGGGGCTCTTTAAGTGCGTCTCCAGACAGGCTTCTCGGTATTCCCCACGTTACTGAGATCAGCGTGTCAGTTAGATCAGTGTAGCAGCTTGTTATCTGCTGATCCAGACCTTGTAATAAGGTGTAAAGTAGCTCCTGGGTCTCCTCCATGTTGAGAGCAGTTTCAGGCTCAGACCTATTGACGGGTATCAGCAGAGGTAGGCCCAAGTATCCGGCCTCACTCGGTGTAGCAGATCTCTATAATGAGGGTGCTAGACACGGGGTTAGCAATCAAAATCGAGTCAGGTAGAGTGTCCTTACTTTGTAGATCGGCTGATAGATAATTTAACATAAAATTCAGCTCATTTTATTTCTATATTTAGTTATTTTAGTTAGGTACGGCCTAGGAGCTCAGAAGACACATGTCTGATCACCTCGGCTGTTGGCTCCGCCCCTGGCTTAGGGTTTATTTTTATTTTACAGGTAAGTTTGTATTTATTGTAACTAGGTAGAATAGTTACTAAATAGTTATTAACTATTTACTAACTACCTAGCTAAATAAATAAATACAAATTGACCTGTAAAATAAAACCTAATCTAAGTTACACTTACACCTAACACTACACTACAATGAAATAAATTAACTAAATTAAATACAATGAAATAAATTAACTAAATTAAATACAATGAAATAAATTAAATTAGCTAAATCACAACCCCCCCACTAAATTACAGAAAATAAAAAACTAATTACAGATCTTTAAACTAATTACACCTAATCTAATAGCCGTATCAAAATAAAAAAGCCCCCCAAAATAAAAAAAAACCCTAGCCTAAACTAAACTATTAATAGCCCTTAAAAGGGCCTTTTGCAGGGCATTGCCCCAAAGTAATCAGCTCCTTTACCTGTAAAAAAAATACAAACAACCAACAGTAAAACCCACCACCCACACAACCAACCCCCCAAATAAAAGCCTAACTAAAAAAACCTAAGCTCCCCATTGCCCTGAAAAGGGCATTTGGATGGGCATTGCCCTTTAAAGGGCAGTTAGCTCTTTTGCAGCCCAAAGCCCTAACCTAAAAATGAAACCCACCCAATACACCCTTAAAAAAAACTAACACTAACACCCTGAAGATCGACTTACTGTTCTGAAGACCAGACATCCATCCTCAAGGAAGCGGCAGAAGTCTTCATCCAACCGAGCCGAAGCCGGGAGAAGTCTTCATCCAAGTCGGGCGAAGTAGTCCTCCAGATGGGCAGAAGTCTTCATCCAGACGGCATCTTCTATCTTCATCCATCTGGCGCTGAGCGGGTCCATCTTCAAGACATCTGACATGGAGCATCCTCTTCATCCGGAGTCTTCTTACTGAATGAAGGTTCCATTAAATGATGTCATCCAAGATGGCGTCCCTTAGATTCTGATTGACTGATAGAATTCTATCAGCCAATCGGAATTAAGGTAGAAAAAATCCTATTGGCTGATCCAATCAGTCAATAGAAGGCGAGCTCAAATCCTATTGGCTGATTGCATCAGCCAATATGATTTTTCTACCTTAATTCCTATTGGCTGATAGAATTCTATCAGCCAATCGGAATCTAAGGGATGCCATCTTGGATGACATCATTTAAAGGAACCTTCATTCAGTAAGAAGACTCCGGATGAAGATGATGCTCCGCGTCGGATATCTTGAAGATGGACCTGCTCTGCGCCGGATGGATGAAGATAGAAGATGCCGTCTGGATGAAGACTTCTGCCTGTCTGGAGGACCACTTCGCCCGGCTTGGATGAAGACTTCTCCCGGCTTCATTGAGGATTTCCTCCCGGTTGGATGAAGACTTCTGTTGCTTCCTTGAGGATGGATGTCCGGTCTTCAGAACAGTAAGTCGATCTTCAGGGGGTTAGTGTTAAGTTTTTTTAAGGGTGTATTGGGTGGGTTTTATTTTTAGGTTAGGGCTTTGGGCCGCAAAAGAGATAACTGCCCTTTTAAGTGCAATGCCCATTCAAATGCAATGCCCATTCATGGGGAGCTTAGGTTTTTTTAATTAGGCTTTTATTTGGGGGGTTGGTTGTGTGGGTGGTTGGTTTTACTGTGGGAGGGGGGTTGTTTGTATTTTTTTACAGGTAAAAAAGCTGATTACTTTGGGGCAATGCCCCACAAAAGGCCCTTTTAAGGGCTATTGATAGTTTAGTTTAGGCTAGGGCTTTTTTATTTTGGGGGGGGGCTTTTTTATTTTGATAGGGCTGTTAGATTAGGTTTAATTATCTTAAAGATCTGTAATTTATTTTTTATTTTCTGTAATTTAGTGGGGGTTTTTTTTGTGATTTAGCTAATTGTATTTAATTTAGTTAATTGTTTTATTTATTTATTTCATTTATAAAATATTTTACCATGAAGGATACATTGAGATTTCTCTCGTTTTCAAGTATGTCCTGAATTGTATTTAATTTAGTTAATTTATTTAATTGTAGCATAGTGTTAGGTGTTATTGTAACTTAGGTTAGGTTTTATTTTACAGATCAATTTGTATTTATTTTAGCTAGGTAGTTATTAAATTTTTAATAACTATTTATTAACTATTCTACCTAGTTAAAATAAATACAAACTTGCCTGTAAAATAAAAATAAACCCTAAGCTTGCTACAATGTAACTATTAGTTATATTGTCGCTAGCTTAGGGTTTATTTTATAGGTAAGTATTTAGTTTTAAATAGGAATAATTTAGTTAATTATAGTAATTTTCTTTAGATTTATTTAAATTATATTTAAATTAGGGGGTGGTAGGGTTAGGGTTAGACTTAGATTTAGGGATTAATACATTTAATATAGTGGCCGCGACGTTGGGGACGGCAGATTAGGAGTTAATAAGTATAATGTAGGTGGCGGTGATGTTAGGGACGGCAGATTAGGGGTTAATAATATTTAACTAGTGTTTGTGAGGCGGGAGTGCAGCGGATTAAGGGTTAATATGTTTATCATAGTGGCGGCGATGTCCGGAATGGCAGATTAGGGGTTAATAATTAGAGGCTATACTGCTCACTTTTTGGCCTCCCAGGACAGACTCGTAATACCAGCGCTATGGAAGTCCCATAGAAAAAAGGGTTTACGAAGTTTACGTAAGTTGTTTTGCGGTAAGGCCAAAAAAGTGTGCGGTGCCCCTAATCCTGCAAGACTCGTAATAGCAGTGGTAGTGAAAAAGCAGGACCTGTTAACGCTGCTTTTTCAGCCTACCGCACAACTCGTAATCTAGCCATTAGTTTTTTATTCTCTGTAATATTAACTTTTTTTTAATGGTAGGTTTTTTAATTTTTCTGTAATGGTAGACTTTATTTTTCTGTAATGGTAGTTTTTTTTTAAAGCAAAGATTAGCTTTTTTCTTTTTTTTAAATGATCTTTATTGAGGAAGCAATGGTAGACAATCCAAAAACAATAACATGAACATTGCAATAATCCTAGACAGAGACACTTGGGCTCAAATATACAATACATAAACATATCGTTTGAAGTACATGCGGTATTGAGTCGAAAGATAGGTGTGATGGGTATTGCTAGGCAACCTCATTTTTACTTTATTATTCCAGGATGTGGAAACTACTGTCCGAATAATAGCATATGTTGGAAAAGAGTTTAGTTCAGCAAGTTCAAACAAAATGTAAATGTGGTAATTCACAAACATGTCTGAGACCAAGTAACAAAAATACTTTAAATTGTATATTAACCTAAAACTTTAAGGACCTGAAGGGTCCACTAAATATCTTAGAACCTTAACACTCTAGGGACCTAAGTGGCCCAATAAAAATAATAATAAAAAAAAAAAAACATGATCAATGGTACATTTAGTCTTCCCATTAAATTATACATACAAATATATTATTATCTGTGGCCAACCTTACACGTCTAAGTATCTTACAGATCCAGTATATATACTCTCGCACAATACATAGTTTCAGCATGTTAATTTGCATTTACATACGGCGAGATTACGAGTTTTGCGTTAGGAGCTGTGCGGTGCTAACGAGCAGTTTTTTCTCACCGCTCACTTACCTGCAGCACTGGTATTACAGGTTTTTACAAACCCGGCGTTAAAAGGCAAGAAGTGAGCGTAGAGCAAAATGTTGCTCCATACCAAACTCCAATACCAGCTCTGCTTAAGTCAGCGGTGAGCTGGTTGTACATGCTCGTGCACGATTTCCCCATAGACATCAATGGGGAGAGCCGGCTGAGAAAAAGTCTAACACCTGCCAAAAAGCAGCGTAAATCTCAGTAACGCAGCCCCATTGATTCCTATGGGGAAATAAAAGTTATGGTTACACCTAACACCCTAACATGAACCCCGAGTCTAAACATCCCTAATCTTACACTTTTTAACCCCTAATCTTCCGCCCCCGACATTACTGACACATACATTATTCTTATTATCCCCTAATCTGCCGCTCCAGACACCGCTACCACCTACATTGTACTTATTAACTCCTAATGTGCTGCCCCCAACATCGCCGACACCAACATTATATTTATTAACCCCTAATCTGCCGCCCCAATGTCGCCACAACCTACCTACACTTATTAACCCCTAATCTGCAGCCCCCAACGTCGCAGCCACTATAGTAAATGTATTAACCCCTAAATTTAAGTCTAACCCTAACCCTAACACCCCCTAACTTAAATATAATTTAAATAAATCTAAATAAAATTACTATCATTAACTAAATTATTCCTATTTAAAACCAAATACTTACCAAAAAAATAAACCCTAAGCTAGCTACAATATAACTAATAGTTGCATTGTATCTAGCTTAGGGTTTATTTTTATTTTACAGGCAAATTATTCCTATTTAAAACTAAATACTTACCTATAAAATAAATAAAATATTTTTATTTTACAGGCAAGTTTGTATTTATTTTAACTAGGTACAATAGTTAATAAATATTTATTAACTATTTAATAACTACCTAGCTAAAATAAAGACAAATTGACCTGTAAAATAAAACCTAACCTAATTTACACTAACACCTAACACTACACTACAATTAAATAAATTACCTACATTAAATACAATTAAATAAATTAAATTAAATTAGCTAAATCACAAAACCTCCCCACTAAATTACACAAAATTAAAATCAAATTACAGATATTTAAAATAATTACACCTAATCTAATAGCCCTATAGAAATAAAAAAGCCCCCCCCAAATAAAAAAAAAACCCTTAGCCTAAACTAAACTATCAATATCCCTTAAAAGGCCCTTTTGCGGGGCATTGCCCCAAAGTAATCAGTTCTTTTACCTGTAAAAAAAATGCAAACAACCCAACAGTAAACCCACCACCCACACAAACAACCCCCCAAATAAAAGCCTAACTAAAAAAACCTAAGCTCCCCATTGCCCTGAAAAGGGCATTTGGATGGGCATTGCCCTTAAAAGGGCATTTAGCTCTATTGTAGTACTAAAGTCCTAACCTAAAAAATAAACCCACCCAATACACCCTTAAAAAAATCCTAACACTAACCCCCTGAAGATTCACTTACCGGGAGAAGTCTTCATCCAAGCGGCAAGATGTCCTCAAGGAAGCCGGCAGAAGTGGTCCTCCAGATGGGCAAAGTGGTCCTCCAGATGGGCAGAAGTCTTCATCCAGATGGCATCTTCTATCTTAATCCTTCCAACGAGGAGCGACTCCATCTTCAAGACATCCAGCACGGAGCATCCTCTTCAAACGACGGCTTCTTCGGAATGAATATCACTTTAAGTGACGTCATCCAAGATGGCGTGCCTTAGATTCCAATTGGCTGATAGAATTCTATCAGCCAATCGGAATTAAGGTAGAAAAAATCCTTTTGGCTGATGCAATCAGCCAATAGGATTGAACTTCAATCCTATTGGCTGATCCAATCAGCCAATAGGATTGAGCTCGCATTCTATTGGCTGATTGGAACAGCCATCCACACAACCAACCACTCCAAATAAAATAGCATCAGCCAATAGAATTTTTTCTACCTTAATTCCGATTGGCTGATAAAAGTCTATCAACCAATCGGAATCTAAGGGACGCCATCTTGGATGACGTCACTTAAAGTGATATTCATTCCGAAGAAGCCGCCGTTTGAAGAGGATGCTCCGCGCTGGATGTCTTGAGGTTAGAGCCGCTCCGCGTCGGAAGGATGAAGATAGAAGATGCCATCTGGATGAAGACTTTTGCCCGTCTAGAGGACCACTTCTGCCCGTCTGGAGGATCACTTCTGCCGGCTTTGTTGAGGACATCTTGCCGCTTGGATGAAGAAGACTTCTTCCTATAAGTGAATCTTCGGGTGTTAGTGTTAGGATTTTTTAATGATCATCACATACAGTATTGGGTGGGTTTATTTTTTAGGTTAGGGCTTTGGGCCTGCAATAGAGCTAAAATGCCCTTTTAAGGGTAATGCCCATCCAAATGCCCTTTTCAGGGCAATGGGGCGTTTAGGTTTTTTTAGTTAGGCTTTTATTTAGGGGGGTTGGTTGTGTGGATGGTGGATTTTACTGTTGGGGGGGTTGTTTGTATTTTTTTTTTAGTTTAGTTTAGGCTAGGGTTTTTTTTTTTATTTTGGGGGGCTATTTTTTTTTATTAGGGCTATTAGATTAGGTGTAATTAGTTTAAAGATCTGTATTTTTATTTTCTGTAATTTAGTGGGATTTTTTGTGATTTAGCTAATTTAATTTATTTAATTGTATTTAATTTAGTTTATTTATTTAATTGTAGTGTAGTGTTAGGTGTTATTGTAACTTAGGTTAGGTTTAATTTTATAGATCAATTTGTATTTATTTTAGCTAGGTGGTTATTAAATAGTTAAAAGGCCATTATACACTCATTTTTTCTTTGCATACATGTTTTGTAGATTATCTATTTATATAGCTCATCAAGTTTTTAGTTTTTTTTTTTAAATGTATAGTTTTGCTTATTTTTAAATAACATTGCTCTGATTTTCAGACTCCTAACCAAGCCCCAAAGTTTTATGTGAGTACCGTCAGCTACCTTCTCCAGCTTGCTCCTGTTTGTGTAAATGGTCTTTCCATATGCAAAAGAAGGGGGAGGGTCTGATATTTCCCACTTGCAGTGGGCTTTCCAACTACCTTTCCAACAGAGCTAAACTGTTAGCTTCTAAGTAAGTTTTTAAATAGTTTTATACTGGATTTTTATATCAGTATCTGTGCATCTTATTCTTTATAGTAGTGTCTATTACATGCAATTATATGAAAATGAGTGTATACTGTCCCTTTAATAACTATTTAATAACTATTCTACCTAGTTAAAATAAATACAAACTTGCCTGTAAAATAAAAATAAACTCTAAGCTAGCTGCAATGTAACTATTAGTTATATTGTAGCTAGCTTAGGGTTTATTTTATTGGTATTTAGTTTTAAATAGGAATTATTTAGTTAATCATAGTAATTTTCTTTAGATTTATTTAAGTTAGGGGGTGTTAGGGTTAGACTTAGATTTAGGAGTTAATACATTTAATATAGTGGTGGCGACGTTGGGGACGGCAGATTAGGGGTTAATAAGTATAATGTAGGTGGCGGCAATGTTAGGGGTGGCAGATTAGAGGTTAATAATATTTAACTAGTGTTTGCGAAGCAGGAGTGTGGCGGTTTAGGGGTTAAGATGTTTATTCTAGTGGCGGTGATGTCCGGAGCAGCAGATTAGGGGTTAAAAATTTTATTATAGTGTTTGCGATGCAGGAGGGCCTCGGTTTTTAGGTTAACAGGTAGTTTATGGGTGTTAGTGTACTTTTTAGCACTCTAGTTATGAGTTTTATGCTACGGCGTTGTAGTGTAAAACTCATAACTACTGACTTTAGAATGCGTTATGGTTCTTGGAGGCAGAGGGTGTACCACTCACTTTTTGGCCTCCCAGGACAGACTGGTAATACCAGCGCTATGGAAGTCCCATAGAAAAAAGGGTTTACGAAGTTTACGTAAGTCGGTTTGCGGTAAGGCCAAAGAAGTGTGCGGTGCCCCTAAACCTGCAAGACTCATAATAGCTGCGGTAGTGAAAAAGCAGCGTTAGGACCTGTTAAAGCTGCTTTTTCAGCTTACAGCAAAACTCGTAATCTAGCTGATAGATATTACACTCTGTGGCCTCTAGTAGAAACCTAGGAAAAATATTGGCACTGTGAATAGTAAACAGTTAGTTACAAAGAGATTAGGTAGATTATCTGGGTGCTATCCCTTCTGGTATAACTTTACATAACTAGGGTTGGGAGAATAAGGGGGAGAAGAAGAGGGCTAAATAGCACTCTTTCCTAACTAATATATAATGGACTGAAAATATCAGCTCCATTACGAATTAGGTAATTGAAAGTTAAAAATCAAAACTTTGATATTGTTAATTAAAAAAAGGGAAAGGTAAAAAAAAAAACCTATTGCCAAAAGAAAACTGTTATCCACCACCTAAATACTAAATAGAGTCACTGTAAAACTACCCCCCTGTATTCCTGGCCGATAGCTGGAATCGTCGGCTTCCGGTGCCAGGGGCAGTTATAATAGTGGTTTTAAAAATGGGTGAATTTTGATATTTTTGTTCGTTCTAATCGAATTTCGAATGTTTATATAACATTCTAACAGTCTATTTTCTAATTTTCATTTTCGAATTTTTCAATAAAATTCAAAAATATTTGTTCGAATAATAGAATGTTTAGCTATTATTCAATTTCGAAATGTAATATTTCACATTCGAATTCGGATGTAAGATTCAAATTCAAAATTCAAAATAGTATTTCTTATCTACAACTGTGTTTAATAAATGTAATATTCTAATTCAAATGCTACATTCAAATTCGAATGTCACATACAAATTCGAAATAGTGTTTCTAGTCAAATACTGTGTTTTTTAAATGTAATATTCAAATTTGAATGTGACATTCAAATTTGAAATAGTATTTCTAGTCTAATACTGTGTTTTTTAAATATATTATTCAAATTTGAATGTCACATTCGAATTCGAATGTCACATTCAAATTCAAAATAGTATTTCTAGTTCACAACTGTGTTTAATAAATGTAATATTTAAATTCGAATGTAACATTCAAATTCATAGTATTTAAATAGTATTTCTAGTCTAATACTGTGTTTTATAAATGTAATATTCGAATTTGAATGTGACATTCAAATTCAAAATAGTATTTCTAGTCTAATACTGTGTTTTATCAATGTAATATTCGAATTTGAATGTGACATTCGAATTCGAATGTGACATTAGAATTCAAAATAGTATTTCTAGTCTACAATTGTGTTTTATAAATGTAATATTCAAATTCAAATGTGACATTCGAATGTGACATTCAAATTACATTGTGACATTTGAAAACTGTAAATAACATTTGATAATAGAATTTTTAAGAATATTCGTTCTTATCAACATTCTATTATGTAAATCGAATTTCTACAATAACATTCGTTCTAACATTTTAATTCTAATATAAACACATTCGCCAATCCCTAATTTTAATACACAAATGCGTTTCGGCCACTTCCATGTGATGCCTTTTTAAAAATTTTAGACAAACCAAGTGCGGGGAGCTCTGGGCTTTTAAACCCAAGTGTGCTGATAATTAGCCAATTGGAGCATCCTATTGATACAGGCCACCATTCCAGCCTATCACATCTATTGCTTTTACATAGAAAATGGCATTCTATTAATTTGCTGCGCTCGTATCTTATTGGGTCTCATGTGTATGTCTATCTACACCAATCATCACTGCGCTAGTGTACACACCCTCCAACCTATCATATGTAGCTGATGACAATTTTTTTTTTGAGAGCGTGGACTAGAGTCTAGCAATGTGGTGCGATATTTACTACATGTACATACGTTTTCTTAGCCTAAATGTGTGCTCAACCGCATTGTTGGCAAATTTTGATGTGCACCTCGTATTATGTACACCTAAAAGTAAACGTATTTTATAATTTACACATAAACCATTATATACTTAGTTATAGGCTGTGGGAATGATCCTGTGTCATAGATTAGATAGGTCTCTTAATATATATAGGGTCCTTATCATTAGACTAAATGCTTAAAACGTGAATCATGTAAATAATGCATATCGCAGGGCACGAAACATGTAAGGTCTCCTCCTCCTCTACCCTTGTTTGCAACATGAGTGTTGAATTTTACCATTTTTCTAAATAAAGAATATTTTTATTTTTACCTTGGAGTGCCGCCTATTTCCTCACTCAGGTTTATTTTTTAGGTTAGGGCTTTGGGCAGCAATAAAGCTAAATGCCCTTTTAAGGACAATGCCCATCCAAATGCCCTTTTCAGGGCAATGGGGAGCTTAGTTTTTTTAGTTTTTATTATTTTTTTTAATTATTTTTTTATTTGGGGGGTTGGTTGTGTGGGTGGTGAGTTTTACTGTTGGAGTGTTGTTTGTATTTTTTTACAGGTAAAATAGCTGATTTCTTTGAGGCAATGCGGGATATTGATAGTTTAGTTTAGGATAGGGGTTTTTTATTTTGGGGGAGGGGGCTTTTTTTATGTTGATAGGGCTATTAGATTAGGTGTAATTAGTTTAAAGATCTTGTAATTTGTTTTTTATTTTCTGTAATTTAGTGTTTGTTTTTTGTGATTTAGCTAATTTAATTTAGTTAATTGTATTTAATGTAGGTAATTGATTTAATTGTAGTGTAGTGTTAGGTGTTATTGTAACGTAGGTTAGGTTTTACTTTACAGGTCAATTTGTATTTATTTTAGCTAGGTAGTTATTAAATAGTTAATAACTATTTTATAACTATTCAATCTAGTTAAAATAAATACAAACTTGCCTGTAAAATAAAAATATTTTATTTATTTTATAGGTAAGTATTTAGTTTTAAATAGGAATAATTTAGTTAATGATAGTAATTTTATTTAGATTTATTTAAATTATATTTAAGTTAGGGGATGTTAGGGTTAGACTTAGGTTTAAAGGGTTAATAAATTTAGAATAGTGGCAGCGACGTTGGGGATGACAGATTAGGGGTTAATAAAAGTAGGTAGGTGGTGGCGATGTTGGGGGCAGCAGATTAGGGGTTAATAAATATAATGTAGGTTGCAGCTATGTCCAGAGCGGAAGATTAGGGGTTAATAATTATAATCTAGGCGGTGGCGATGTTAAGGGCGGCAGATTAGGGGTTAATAATATTTAACTAATGTTTGCGAGGTGGGAGTGCGGCAGTTTAGGGGTTAATATGTTTATTCTAGTGGCGGCGATGTCCGGAGCGGCAGATTAGGGGTTAATAATTATAATATAGGTGGTGGCGATGTTAGGGTGGCAGATTAAGGGTTAATAATATTTAACTAGTTTTTGCGATGCGGGAGGGCCTCGGTTTAGGGGTTAATAGGTAGTTTATGGGTGTTAGTGTACTTTTTAGCACTTTAGTTATGAGTTTTATGCTACAGCGTTGTAGTGTAAAACTCATAACTACTGACTTTAAAATGCGTTTGGAATCTTGTCGGTAGAGGCTGTACCGCTCACTTTTTGGCCTCCCAGGACAAACTCGTAATACCAGCGCTATGGAAGTCTCATAGAAAAAAGGGTTTATGAACTTTACGTAAGTCGGTTTGCAGTAAGGCAAAAAAAGTGTGCGGTACACCTATACCTGCAAGACTCGTAATACCAGCGGGCGTAAAAAAGCAGCGTTAGGACCTGTTAACGCTGCTTTTTCACCTTAACGCAAAACTCGTAATCTAGGCGTTAGTTTTTCTAAATAATGGAAAGTGTGAAAAATACGACATAAGATAATATAAATAAAATATTTGCATGTGATTACTTTATTTTGTTTTAACCTTCCGAGTACTGCATTCTTAATACAAATACAGATGGCTAATACATAGCCTAAGAACTGAGTGTTTAAAGGATTCTTGGTATCTGTATTTTATTTCTGCTAGTTATACAGATGATGTGGTTTGCTTAAACTGCATATAAAACAAAGTATATGTTTATTGAAAACTCAAGCAAGAAATAGTAATGTTGGTGCTCTATAATCACTTTTGATAATCTTAGTTTGACTTGTATTGCAGTGAAGTTATACAAGGTACAAGATAATAGATAATAACCATGCCCCATATCAGTTTATGGGTAACAATATACCTTATATGAGGATAGCTATAATTATAAACTAAATCTTAGTGTTGATACAAATCATGATTCATTATTTTATTGAAAAACCCAGAAGTTGTTATTTTCATTCATGCCATGAGGCATGACGGATTGTAATCTGAAAATCCATCTTGCTTCCTTTTTTAATAACACTTGTTCTGTGTGTCCCCCTCTGATACATTGTCTGTATGTTTCCAACCCCTGCATTTGAAAGCACTGGTATTGCCATTGTGGTGTTGCAAGAAGTGTCTGGCTACACTGGTGATTTTTTTCTCTTGTCTTCTACATCTTTACGTGCAGTCCTAATGTTACTTAAATGTTCCGTCATTCTAGTTCCCATATATCTGGTGGTCATACCTACATATACCATGTTGCAACTATAATATATGCAGTATATAACATTTGTACTTTTACATGTGATGTGACTGTTAATATACTATTTGTTATTGAATATGTCAATAATAGTCTTCTTTTTAACCATGTTTTGCATACTTTGCAATTGCCACATGCTATGGACACCTTATATAGGGGTGTTTTTTTGTCATTTCTGTCAATGTGGCTGGTTGTTAGACAGTCATTGAGATTATTTGCTCTCCTGCAGGTAAACAATGGTTAACTGGGAATTAACGACTGTAGCAGTTCATCAGCATGTAGGACGTGCCAGTGTTTTTGTAATATGTTGGAAATTTGTTTACTGTGGCTTGAAAAAGTCAATATAAACCTGAGGGGGTTAATGTTATTAATTTTTTTGGGAGTAAAAAGTTCAAGTCTATGTTTATTCAGAGCTTTATGATATGCTCTGGCAAGAGACGTCTTGGAGTAACCACTCTCAAGAAGTCTTTTTTTGAGATCAAGTGCTGCTGTGTTAAAAGATTCCAAAGTGGTACTATTCTTACAGATTCTTAAATATTCACCTGCTGGTAAGATTTTAATTGTATTTGGGTGATGATAACTGCTAGCACATAAAATATTAGTTGTAGCTGTTAGTTTCCTGTATGTATCTGTTTCAAAAAACATAAGGTGGTCATAAGGTAACAATAAGATCATAAGGTTATAATTAACTGTTGGTTGGGTAAATAGTTATCCAAGGTGACAGAGAGAATATGGTGAAGGAGAGAATGGGAGAAAAAAAAGCGAAAAAAATTGTCAGAAGTAGGCAAGTAGAGGAGAGGAAGCAATCCAAACAGAGTTGTACCGAGGTCAGGAGGAGTAATGAAATTCCCTATGTTATCAGTATATTTATAAATATCTTAGCAGTATTCTCCAAACAATGTGTGAGTATATGGCAGGGAATATATTTAACAATCTTTCTTTAGACTGAACCCACAATCAATATACTTCTACTAAGACAACAAAATTAATATAAATACCTGAATTCTTTATTATTAGTAAATATTTATGAACATATTGAAATTTGTATATTTGTAAGAATCAGAATATGAGTCAATATTATATGCGTTAAAAAAACTATTTAAAATATGCTATGCAAAACTCATGCAAATTTACCTTTAAAACCAGCCTTTCACTCAGAGCTGCATTTAAAATATTACAATGAGATATTAAATAGCAGCTACAAACATTCAGCAATATGATTTACAGTTTAATTTTACCCTGTTAATACAATGAGGTTCCAAAATCTTTAACAGCTCAATATCCAAGCAACACAATTCTAACAGTGCTAATTTAAACAATAGGACAATCTATACTTCTATTAAAACATCAGAAATTGTATATATTATTTATGTAAAAACCCAATTCTGAGTTATAACTCTATAGTTGTATAGATAAAACAATTTAGCATCAAGGATATGTATTTAACAATATACAGACTGAATATAAACTACGGTATAAACTGTTCCCTTTAAGTCTCTCAACTATACCTTACACTACAGCTATTATGCATATATCTGTGTTAAAATATTAATTGCAACCCTCTTTCTTTTTATATATATATACGTTACCAAAATGACCAAAATTGATATTTCAGTTACCAAGGTTTCCTTGTTTCATCTCAGAAAATAGATAAGTAAATTTTGCTATCACTGAGAAAAGGGTAGATCAGCTTGCTCAGAATGAGTGTATTTATAACGCCCAGCAGTAGATCATTCAAGTCAGCAAAATCTATCTTGTTCTCCCTCCTGCATTTACTTAAATACGCTTTTTCACTCATTGATGAAACCATGGGAGTGGCCCTATGAGATCTGACCATCCCATTGGTTAGGTGGGATGTCTATTTGGATTGGCCCTCGGTCACCACGGAAACACATCCTTTTTTTTTTTTTTAACAGCTAAATCCTTTAACTGCTATACCGGTATTAGCCCTTAGGTGGCAGCAGACATACAACATAGCAATACATTTAAACACATCTCTGAACATTTAAAAATTTTCTTTAAAATGTGTAATAACTGCCATAATTCCCTCATATTAATAAGTTCACAATATCAATGACAGATGGGTAGGATCACATTACCTCTCTGGTCATTTTGATATGAAACATGTGTCTAACATTATTTATATTAAATAATTTATATTGCTAACTATTCCATTTTTTCTATTAAACATATTATAATTTACTGCATTAGTAAATTTCTCTTGTTAGAATTTATATTTCATTTAGCCTAACAGAAAATTTATATTTCAATATCAGATGTCAATATTTCATAGTCATATCACATCAAAGTAACTTCCATATATCCATCTCACTATATTTCAAGAGATGTATTTAAAACTTTATAAACATATATTGCACATTCATATGATATGATTTATTTCATCCCATGTCTCGTCCTCTATGTGTCATCTTTTAGTTCCATCTGGAAAACAGGAAAGCATGTTATATATACATATATGGGTTATTTGACTTATTTTAAACATACATGGAAAACTGGCATTGTTCCCTTTGCAAACTGTATTTAATTTTACTTAAAATCTAAATATAGTTGTTTTGAAATCACAATGTAAGCCATGTGCTTTCTCTGTGTTATTCTAACCCAGACTCTTCGTCTTTTACTCACCACATGGGGTCTTTTTGCACCCAAGAGTAATGCTGAAATTCTCACAAAACATGTCACTTTGGAGATCTTATAACCCCTTTCCAGTTTGAAAGACAAATGGTATCCTGAGATGGTTGTCAAAGTTTAACAAGCCAAATGTTTTAGAGTCATAAAACTCTGCATATATAGTCAAATGAACAGGGTCACTGAGTTATAGTTCCTTTAGGCAAAGTGTTTGTATGCTTTACACAGCAGGAGGGTGTGCTTCAAAGCTTTGCTACTTTCAATCATAATAAATGTGCATCCAGCTAACACTATTTGGCAAAGGGGGTTTTATAGTACATAGAATTGTTGTTATCCAAAACTTAGGAGACATAAAATACAGATGGTTTTAGAGTAGATATAGGGGTCAGGGATCATCTGATAGAGATTTTAAGTTCACACCTGAGTGGGACATCTCTAGGGAACAGTCTTTTGTTCTCAGATGTGGAATACATAGAGTGTAATGAATGAGCACGTTCAGACTTACTATTTGAGAGATTTCATACTTATTATCTTATATTATATATATATATGTATTTTCCACTGACATTTACAGATGCCCTGACATAATTCCCCCTTTCAAATTCAAATATATGTAGGACACATGTATTTAAATTGGACCAAAGTCAGTGGTATTCTGTGAGCGTCAACTGTATGCCTCATAGACAGTCTTCTATGAAGCGAGTTCATTATTTTTGAGCCTTCATGTTCATCAGTTAGGCATCTTTAAACTACAGTATGTCTTTAGTGTATTTGGGTATATGACACTTCATTCTCCCTCTATGACTTGTAGTTGGGACCTGGGATGACATGCCCACAGCTGATTGATATGGACCCATTTATCTATGAAACTTTCATTTTTGGGGATCCATATTTTATAGGCCACTGGAGATATTTTGTCAGTAATGACAAAAGGACCTTTCCATGAGGGAAGAAATTTCTTCTCCCTTACCTGATCTCTTCCAAAGTTATAAAGATAAACTTTATCATGTATTTCATATTCCTTTTTGGATGTTTTGAGATCATAATAGGTTTTAGTAGCAGTTGCGGCTCTTTCTAAATTCCTTTGAGCAAATGCGAAGGCATATTGCAGGTGCTTTCTTAGGTTCTCCACATATTGATGTGTATTGGCAGCGTTTATCAAGTTTTGTTCTGATGTACGGTACAGCAGATGCTGAGCTAGAACCATTCTTCCACCAGTCATCAGTTCAAAAGGTGACATCTTGGTAGCACTACTTGGAGTTGCTCTTAATGCCATTAGGACTAGGGGTAGTTTTACATCCCAGTCTTTACCCGTTAGACTCACAAACTTTTTGAGGATTTTCACAATGGACTGGTCGTAACGCTACACCACCACTTGAGGCCGCTCTATATGCATAATGGAGCTTTCTTTTTACTTCTAGTATTTTCCACATTTTGGTCATCACTTCTCTAGTGAAGAGGTTTCCCCGATCTGATTTGATTCTTTGAGGCAAACCAAATCTGGAAAATACGTGGTTGATGAGCAATGCTGCACATGTTTCAGCACTATTGTTAGGTGCACTGATGCACTCTACCCATTTAGTGAACAGGCATGTCACGGTTAACATGTATTTGTTACCTCTTGATGATCTAGTTACTGGACCAATAAAATCAATTTGTATATCTGACCATGGCATTACCATCCCCCTTTTCTGCAATGGCGCTCTATGCGTTGGTGCAGTGGGTTGGAACTGTGGACAGTTTAAACGCCCTTGACAGTAGGTTTTAACATCCTTCAACATGTGTGGCCAAAAAGCGTAATCACGCAATATTTCATACGTGAGTTTGGCACCACGATGACTGGATGTGGGAGCATCATGGGCATGTTGAAGCATTAGACCTCTGAACTTGGTGGGTACTATCCATTGCTGAATGCCAGTTTTGGAGGTTCTAATTAACAAACCATCCTGTAACTTGAATTGTGTTCTGGATTTCATTAAGATTCTAAGATCTTCTTTGCCAATACAATCATCTTTTGAGATGGGGTTGCCTTCAGGATCTTCTATGTGTTTATAGAAGATGCCTACAATGGGGTCTTCTTTTTGACTAGTGATCAGGTCCTCACAAGGAGAATCCTGACTCCATTGTACCAGGTTAGGCTCACTCTGCTGTTTGGTCTGATTTCTGGTAATGGCTTCTACCTGAATTTCACCCATTAAATGGTCAATATTAAGGAGTTCTCCAGTTATGGCTCCTTGTTTGGCTAATGAATCCGCAAGGTCATTGCCTTCCTTATCTGGACCTAGAACCCTGGAATAGCCCTTGGTCTTTTCCCAGTGTATGGTTAAATCATTGGATACCACCAGATTATCAATCTTGCAGAACAACTTGCCATGCTTGACTGGTTTGTTATTGCTTTTCTGCATGCCATTTCTTTTCCAAGTTGGCAGGTATTCAACAAAACTGTCACGCACATAATTTGAGTCAGTTATGATCACAAATTCATGAATACCATGTTCAATAGCCATTTCAATAGTTTTTAGAATAGCAGTTAGTTCTGCAACTTGACTGGATCTTGGTCCAATGTTAAAACCTACAGATATATTTTGGAATCCATTTGCCCAAGTTATACCAATGCCAGTGACTAATCTGCACTCATTATCAATAGTGGCATGGTAAGAACAACCATCAATATATACCCAAGGTAATGTTTGACAATGGCCCTCATTGTACATTTTATATGGGGAAAGCAATTGTTCCTCCAGAAAATTATCTTCTGATAATTCTTCCCCAGGATCTCTAGCAGTACAGTCATGGATCTCAGCAAGCCCCTGTGCAACTGGATTCTTTTTATTCTGCTTGTAGCGAATTTCTAATGGCCAGCCTTGTAAGGAAAGAGTCCACGCTGTTATGCGGCTATTTGAAAAATTCCCATCTCTTATTCTCTCACTTTGCAAATATAGCAAAGGCTGGTGGGCCGTTTCTACAATAATTTTCTCGCCCTGTATATAGCTGTGGAAATTTTGTAGAGCCCATACAGTAGATAAGAGGGCTTTTTCGCAATCGTTAAACTTTATTTTTACTGGGGATAGAATTTTCCTCACATAAGCAATGGCTTTGTTTAAATTATCATGCTTTTGGTATAAAACAGCACTCATGCTTACATCTGTGTACCCTGTTTCTAAGTAGAAAGGTTTACCACTTTCAGGGTATGCTAAGCAAGGTGCTTGTGTGAGTTTTCGCTTCAGCTCTTTGATGGCTGTCTCTTGAGATTCACTCCAGTGCCATTTCACATCTTTCTTTAGAAGAGTTAGTAGTGGTTTAGCTAACTCTGCATAATTATCAATGAATTTGCGAGAATAATTCGTCATACCCAGGAATGATCTCAATTCCTTTAAGTTAGTTGGGTTTTTAGAATTTACTATAGCTTCAACCTTTTTCTTCAGAGGATTTAGCCCTTCAGAAGTAACTTCATGTCCCAGGAAGTTTACACGAGTGCGGCACCATTGAGCTTTTTGTAGGGATAATTTGACACCTGCCCTTTTAAGTTGGCTGAGGACATGTTTAAGCTCTGCAATGTATTTTTCAAAGTCTGTGCTTTTGATTAAAACATCATCAACATAAAATAAGGTCCCCCTTTCCAGTGCATCAGGCATAGCCTTAATCATGATTACAGCAAATTCCTGTCCAGAATTTATGTATCCAAATGGAAGTCTCTGGAATGCATATTGGACCTTTTGGAAAGAGAATGCCAGCTTATATTGGTCCTCTTCATGTACCTTTATGGTCCAATATCCCTGTGCACAATCAATGGCAGTGAATATTTTGGATCCCTGCATCTGCACTAGGCATTGGTCAATGTATGGTACAGGCCAACCAGACATGTACACTCGTTTGTTTAGCTGTCTTAAATCAGCACACAAACGCCATTGTCCATTGGGCTTAAGGACACCTAGAATAGGATTATTATAAGAGCTGTGCACCTGTCGTATGATACCCCTTTCTTCCAAGTTACTTATGATTTCTGCGAGAGAATCATATGAGGCTAAAGGAAGTCTGTATTGTTTAACAAAGACAGGTGGTGCATTGGGATGTGTTTGTATCCTTGCAATGGGCAAGTCTGTAGTACCACAGTCGTAAGAATCCCTAGCGAAAATATCCTTGTACTCCATCAGGAGTTCTCGCAGCAGTTGGCGTTCATCATCACTGGAACAGCCATTAGCTAAGGATATTTGTTCCTCGACAATTTGCTGAAATCCTGGAAAGATTTCAGGCTGTCCTATTTCATAGGCTTCTTCCAACCTAGAGGTGAGATCCCCTTGATTATAATTTACATTGCTCCCATGACTCTGGGTATTGGGGTAATATTGCTGTTTGATTGGCTGATCAAACACTAGAGAGGCTTCTTCAATTTTGCAGATGCCTTCCTCTGAGCTGAAAGGATAAATAGACTGAATATTAAATAGACCCTCTGGCATAGATGCAAAGGATTGTTCTATTAATTGTTCGTCAGTTAAGTATCCTTCAGGGATCAGCCCAATTACATTATTCTGGAATCCAAAAGTGTAATAACTTGATTCCAGTGCATATCCTATGGTAGTTCCCTTGGATAATGTTATATCTTGTGGGGTCACGTTATGCACAATAATATGTATTGGAACAGTTCCAATATTCACCATAGGAGTGTAGGTTACTGTGACACCCAGATTTTGTATTCTATGGGAGAGGCAAATTAGTGTTTCAGAAGTTTTTAATTTCTGACCTCCCTTTACCTGTAAGGGTAAAAGAAATTTATCAGCCCCGGGAGGAATTATAACATCGCTAGACACCCGCATATTCACAGCATATGGCAATTGCTGGTTTGATTTCAGGGCTGCATTTTCATCCTGAAATACTTCAGGGTCCCCCTTTAACCTGCTCCAGAGGCAAGAGTTAATAAAATCTATTTGTATGGCAAATCTATGTAAGATATCATTGCCAATGTATATTTGATTATGGGGAGTATTTAAAACTAAAAACAGGTGCTTCACTGACTTATTACCTATAGAGACAGATAATAAGCACTTAGCTGTGATGTTATAGCTTCCAAACCTGTCATCCAGGTTGCTGACATTGTGGTCTTGGGGAGAAAGATATTTAATCACTTTAGGTTCAGCTATCTGTGCTAATCAGCCTTCGCTTATATAGCTAGCTTCCTGTTTTAAACTCAACTTGGCATATTTTGTTGTACCAAGGTCATGCATTTGTATAGGGATAAATAGATCCTCTTTAACTCTCTCAATCCCTGTGAGGTATTGAGCGTGGCCTCCCCCCTTAGGGATTTTATGATCCCCCTTGTGGAGTGATATGGTTAATACATCGCCATCTAGGGAAATATTCTATATCTTTCCAGGCGAAATTTTAAAAGTATTACCATCAGAGCCACTTAAAGGAGTCTGATCATCTATTTGTAGAATAGTGATTTCAGGTAGAGAGTTATTCCTGAAATGAATCTCCACAGCATCTGGTTTCTCTTCCACCATGTGACAGCTATGTCGGGTGCGAGATATACCAGATTTTTCATAATTGATAGGCCTTTTAACTTGTGACCAAATTACATTATTTATGCAATCAATTATGGTGCTTAATCACTTCAGGAGATCACTACCAATAATGAACCGATCAGTTGGCAGATCCACTATAATGACAGGGTGTCTTATGACCCTGTTCCCCAATTTAAATTTTAACCAGGCCGTACTGTGGACTTTTAGAGAATCACACCCAACTCCTATTAGAGAGCCGTCAAATTCTTTTATTTTAGGTTTATGGGGTGTTAGCTCATTTAGCTGTGTGTAGTACCTGTGGGATAAAATAGTTGCCTGAGATCCAGTATCGACTAATCCCATGATAGGGTTGGAGACTGAATCTTGTAGTTCAGCCAATACATAATATCTCCCTGCAGTTTCTACCATTTCACACATAAAATTGGCATTCTCAAACATCTGTGGGCTTCGCCACGTGTTGCCTGAAATCGCCACGTTTTCCCGTGCAGAGGAAGTTTCATACCTACCGGCCTCCTCCATGACAGGGTCGGCTGGATTCTTGTGTACTGCATCTGTAGAAATAAGGTTAAGAGAGTGCTGCAAAGGAAGAGCTTTGTTAATTTTTCGCGGATGAGGTTGCTTGTCATCACGGCTAAATCGTTCGTTTCCGGTCTGTGGGGAGAGAACATGATTAATATCATTGATATTTATTATTACATTTTGTATATCTCTCCCATCCCTTTCAGGTGATACCGCAGTGTTTATGATTGTGCCTGTGGTCCACTGCTGACCACTGGCTGTACCCCTAAAAAAGTATTGTTCGGTTGCTGAGCCGTAAGTTTTTGACTCATATTAGCGAATTGTTCGCTCAACCGAATAAGCTGGGTACTAAGCTGATCTACTTGATTGTACAAGTTACCCCTACTCCTGGGCGTATCTCTTTATGCCCCATAATAATGATTCTTGGACCATTGGTTCCCCTCGGAATTAGAGCTGCTATTTCTATCCTGGCATGGTTGCCCCTGGGGTTCAATTTTATTATGTTGGGGAGCATTATTTACTTGGGGTGTCTGGTTATCCTGAGAATACCTTCGCCGTCTATTGTATCTACCTTTGCGGGGGTACCCATTATTCTGTGGGTATTCTCTTTGTGTGTAATTATTCGCCTGAGTATGTCCCCCGCTTTGGCTATAGTCTCTCTGCGCCTCATCCTGTGTTGGTGGAGGGGTAGAGTTAAACCTCTGTGGAGATGGTCCGTTTTCTCTGGCCACTTCCGCGTAGGTTTTCTTTTTAGACTCCAAATTTAGGGGGTCAGGTGACACCCTAGTTTCGGCCACTATTTTAGGATTGGGCTTTTTCTCCCTTTTATCCCCCTATTCACTGGACTGCTGAATAGGGTATAATTTTGTACTCTCTTTGATCAGCCATTCCAATGAACAGTTCTCCTCAAAATCTCTAGCTAAGTTGATTTTGATGGGTGTGGGTAGAGCTTCAAAAAATATATTCACAAACTCTGAACCTTCAAATATGGGATCATCTTCAGCCATGCTGTACGCATTCTTCAATATAGAAAGGAATCCGATTGGACTTTGATTCGCACTACATTTTAAACCATATACAGCTATTCTCACTGCCGCTTTAGTGCGATGTTGTCCGAATTCTTTTCTGCATTGTCGTTTTGTTTCACTCCAGGAACGAATATTCATATCCTTTAGTGAAGCAAAGAATTTGTGATGCTTACTTTCAAATACCCAGGGTAGAAATTCAATTTTTAACTGCTCACTTGTAACACTCATTATAGATAATGCGTTTTCAAAGGCCTCTAAGTGGTCAATTATGGAAGCGGCCCCCCCTTTAGAAAATTGACGTACTGTATTCTTTAGGAATTTAATTATTGTGGGGGTGTCATACACTTTATTTGCTACATCACTGGATCTTACTGGGGACTTATTGTTTGAGCTAGAGTGCCTTTCATCTGAAGCGTAATAATTTTCTGGTCCACCGGAGTTATGTAGTTGCCTAGGGGAAAAAGTTACCTCTGGGCCTGAATTAGGGCTATAGTTTGGGTATCTTTGTCTATCCTCCCGCCTGGGATCTTGAAACTCATTTCTGTCCCAGTCTTTATAGCTGCTAATTTGTCTCTGTAATTTATTTATTGCCTGCTCGTATGCTTTTTCAGCCTCATGATATCTAGCTTTTAAAGTTTTATTTTCATCTTGGCACTTTTCATATTCTTCTTTGAAAGCTTTAAAATCAGCCATTAATTCCTGATTATATTTATCTAAGCCAGAAGCCTTTTGGCTAGCATTTAAAACCTCTGTCTTTGCCTGAATAAAGGCATCTTGAAATTCTCGTAATGAATCATTTTCATCCCTTAGCCGCCCTAATTGTCTGTTCTGTCCTGCCATTTGGTTAGATATCTCACAGCTCAAATACATTAGGATCAGCCAAGTTTCGAAAATTAATTCATCACGCCCCCTAAGTTCCATGCATTTAGTAAGTTGCAGTAACATTTGGTATAATTCCCCATCTTCAAACCACATATCTTTAACTAAAGCTTTGGCCTTATCTTTACACTCATTAATATACCTGGAGACATCGTCCCCAATATGAAGTCTAGTCATGATGTGATTCATGGCTTCTAATTTGAGCGTTTTTTTCTGAATCACTTCATTGACGGAGGACCTTGGGGAGAACGCAATTTCATCTTGCACAGAAATGCTAGCATTACTTTTTGCTGAAGACTAGTGATGTTGCGAACTGTTCGCCAGAGAAGAGTTCCCGGCGAACATAGCTTGTTCGCGTTCGCCGCTGCGGGCGAACATATGCGATGTTCAATCTGCCCCCTATTTGTCATCATTGAGGAAACTTTGACCCTGTATCTCACAGCCTTCTGACACATTTGAGCCAATCAGCAGCAGACACTCCCTCACAGACCCTCCCAGTTCTTTGGCAGCAGCCATTTTAGATTCATTATGATCTTGCTTTCTTACGGCTAGATTTAGAGTTTTGTCAGTAAGGACCCGCGTAACTAACGCTGGCTTTTTTCTGGCCGCTCCTTTAAAATAACTCTGGTATTGAGAGTCCATATAATGTCAGCGTTAGGCTCCAAAAAAGGAGCGTAGAGCATATTTAACGCAGCTTCAACTCTCGATACCAGAGTTGCTTATGGACACGGCCAGCCTCAAAAACGTGCTCGTGCACGATTCCCCCATAGGAAACAATGGGGCTGTTTGAGCTGAAAAAAACCTAACACCTGCAAAAAAGACGCGTTCAGCTCCAAACGCAGCCCCATTGTTTGCTATGGGGAAACACTTCCTATGTCTGCACCTAACACCCTAACATGTACCCCGAGTCTAAACACCCCTAGCCTTACACTTATTAATCCCTAATCTGCCGCCCCCGCTATCGCTGACCCCTGCATATTATTTTTAACCCCTAATCTGCCGCTCCGTAAACCGCCGCTACTTACATTATCCTTATGTACCCCTAATCTGCTGCCCCTAACACCGCCGACCCCTATATTATATTTATTAACCCCTAATCTGCCCCCCACAATGTCGCCTCCTCCTGCCTACACTTATTAACCCCTAATCTGCCAAGCGGACCGCACCGCTATCATAATAAAGTTATTAACCCCTAATCCGCCTCACTAACCCTATAATAAATAGTATTAACCCCTAATCTGCCCTCCCTAACATCGCCGACAACTAACTTCAATTATTAACCCCTAATCTGCCGACCGGAGCTCACCACTATTCTAATAAATGTATTAACCCCTAAAGCTAAGTCTAACCCTAACACTAACACCCCCCTAACTTAAATATAATTTAAATCTAACGAAATTAATTAACTCTTATTAAATAAATTATTCCTATTTAAAGCTAAATACTTACCTGTAAAATAAATCCTAATATAGCTACAATATAAATTATAATTATATTATAGCTATTTTAGGATTAATATTTATTTTACAGGGGGGCGGAGCCAACTATCAAAGGAAATGGACGTGTTTGTGAAGAGCTCCTGGCTCGAATATGTTTAAAAGATTGCTTAATGGCCCTTAATTACTCTAAGCACATTTAAAGGAGACACCCTCGACTTTCAGGACAGTTGAAGCTATTAGCATTTATTGTTTTGGGCATTCTTGGCTTTAAAAGCTAATTTGTAAAACAGTCATCATGGAGGCCTTTTCGGTTGGGAAATGGCGATGACGCATCTTCTATGCGATCACGTCACTAGTTTGACTGTGATACTTCATGAGTGTTGTAAAGCTACCACAACAAGAGATTACATGCTTCTACAAGTAGAAAACTGGCGCACCGCTAATATTTTAGAGAGTAACAATGCTCTCTCGGATCGGGGCAAGTGTGTGGATTCATCTAGTGCCTTGGACCTGTGCTGTCGGGTGGTTTCCCCCAGGCGAGCGGAGGTTCCCATTTGTCACGATGGTGATGTACTGAGTCACACTCCACTAGATCGCATAGGGGAAAAGCAAATCCTTGGTATGGATCCTGTCCTGCCTACAACACAGACGCGGCAGGAGACAGACACCAAATACACCTTGAAACCAGTTATGGCAGGAGGAGATACGCAGCAACCTGAACCCGGGCATGCCGGGCAGCCCATTGCTAATGACCCGGGCTCCTCATCTTACCGAGCCATTTGTGAGCATCTGCAGAGGTTGGCGAGTGTAGAGGGGGCTCTGCTTTCCACATCGTTACTATCTAGATTAGGCATAGGCTGAATACCCGATGTACAAGGGGGACAAGCAGAACACATGGTCCCTAGATCTGCAGTATCTTCCCCTATGAGGCCAACCGTTTGTTGTGTGCTAGCAGCTACTGCTGCTTCAGAAGAATTAACATTTATTTCACTTGGAGACCGCAACAATACCATTTTGCAGAACTTTAACTAGTTGTTGATATCTATCACTGAGGGGCTGCGGGCTAACATGCCTTTAAATAAGTAAAGACATTTGTTGATCCGGTCTTGCCCTGTTCGACAGTTCTGATCCTATATGAACATGCTCTTACTTTATTTTATTGGCTGGGTGTGAATAACATTCTCAGGCTTACTACATAACATAGCTACTGGAACTGAGTTACTGATAAAACAATAGGGTTTTTGCTTTTACTGTTTTCCCTCTACCCTGCCTGAAGAACTTCGTACATGCTATACTTTAATGCTCCCAATATGTTATATTTTGCTGACAAGATTTTGGTGTTTGGGGCAGTTAACCTTATTCAAAAGTTATATCTATTACATTGTTGTTGTGTTACTCTATTCTATTCTTGGCCATACAACTGTTTATTACTGGCCACCCAGACTGTTTGATATAGAATCAAGATGAGCCCTGCAGTGCTGTCAGATATATACAATGGACGTGAGGCAACACCAAGTTACAACAAAGCACTCTAGGGCACAACTGCCGTCCAGCTACGTCCCTATAAGGTGTGGGAATTGAGATAGCTTGCTGAGTAGCTGAGCATACAACATATGGAACTGTATTTACCCTACTGAGTGCGTGCAATATGCTCAATGTTTGCTTGGGACATTTATGTTGATTGTTTCATATTGTGACAAACAATTCATGATATTCTCAGGTTGGAAGTGTTTATTTGGTTGCCACACTAATTTGCCATTTGCATTAGATGTATGTGATCTGCACTAGTCTCTAATCTAAGTGGCCTGGGTGACTTACTACATTTGGGTTACTGCAAATCCACACACTGCTATTCTAGGGTATCCTATACATGTTTTCATTTCTCTGAGCTATGTGTTATATTCATATGTCTCTAGTCACCTCCTATTAGCATTTCTATAGAAGCTCAATAGCTACCCACATACCAGTTATATTCTGCCCTTTGCTCTAATCTCCCACAAGTCTGTTTTTAACATCACTATCTGCATGTTCACAGTTACAGTTATTTTAGGTTCCTTATCTTAAAGGCCAACTTTATTATGTCATTTGGTGTATGGTTAAGGGATTTTTCTACTGCCCTAGCTTTTGTCTCACTAACCTATACAGGGGATGCTTATGTACTTGCTGAACACGAGAGGTATTATCATGGAAGATATGTAAAGTACCTAACTGCCTATTAGACCCTTATATCTACTGCTGCAGGGCATAGGGCCCGTGTCCTGTGGCAGACTTAATTTTTATGTCACTATATTGTGAATAGGCAGAGATTGCCACCTAACAACCAGTCGCTCCCCATAAAGCTATGCGCTTGGCTTAAAAATGACTGATTAGATGGTTCTTACCCCTTGCTTAATCTTATTGTTTTGTAAAAGCCTCGTGAGGTGCACATACTAATTAAATCTATAAATGCTGTACGACTGCTCTACCTACATATCTTGACCTGGTAGCAGTTGGGCTATTATAGTGATTATGTAGATTTCCATGTCACAACTTGTGAAGTTTAGTCTTCACGACACTAGTGCTTTTATGGCTTTATTTTACACATCGTTCAGTATTTTGAGTTGACTGCAATTATAGGGTGTACCCCACATATCACAATTACTGGGTAAGACATGATTAACGTTAATCAACTATGAAAAGAGGAGCTCCGGTTAAACATACATACTGACCTCCGTACCCCCCATATTATAGTACTCAGGATAGGCTGGATTCATCCTGAGTCTTTAAAGCGGTTTCTCTCGTAACAAAACCGCAATTAACCTATGGTCTTAATATTTATATCTTTAGGTATTATATACAAGCAATATTGTGTTCACAAAATTTCAGGTATTCTAATAATTGTATTATCTAGAACTAATATTGTAAAAAGTCTGCATTTTCATATAAGAGATACTAGTTGGTGTTTTTTACTTCTTTATGGTTGCTCTACCTTAGAGCTTATTGCTCATTTACTATATCTTCATATGTTATAGAATATATATGTATTATGTGAGCTTTATTTCTAACTGTTGCAAAACAAAGAAAAAGATTTGAAAATATGAGGTTCACTCTATACACACTTTCAACTATCTTGTGATGTAATCAGTATGATTGTATAATACTTCTCTGAAGACATCTAATGTGATTCTTATTTCTGTGCCATTGCAGTGGTTGATGTTTTGTTTATATTTTATTGTATATCAAACCTCAATAAAAAAACTATTTTAAAAAAAAAAAAAAAAAAATATTTTACAGTTAACGTTGTATTTATTTTAACCAGGTACAATAGCTATTAAATAGTTAAGAACTATTTAATAGCTAAAATAGTTAAAATAATTACAAAATTACCTGTAAAATAAATCCTAACCTAAGTTACAATTAAACCTAACACTATATTATCATTAAATTAATTAAATAAAATACCTACAATTACCTACAATTAAACCTAACACTACACTATCAATACATTAATTAAATACAATACCTACAAATAACTACAATGAAATAAACTAACTAAAGTACAAAAAATAAAAAAGAACTAAGTTACAAAAAATAAAAAAATATTTACAAACATAAGAAAAATATTACAACAATTTTAAACTAATTACACCTGATCGGAACAGGCAATAGAATGCGAGCTCAATCTGATTGGCTGATTGGATCAGCCAATCGGATTGACCTTGATTCTGATTGGCTGATTCCATCAGCCAATCAAAATATTCCTACCTTAATTGCGATTGGCTGATAGAATCCTATCAGCCAATCGGAATTTGAGGGACGCCATCTTGGATGACGTCCCTTAAAGGAACCGTCATTCTTCAGTTGGACATCGCCGGATGAAGATTGGTCTGCGGTGGAGGTCTTCAGGATGGAGCCGGTCCTCATCGGATGAAGATAGAAGATGCCGCTTGGAAGATGATGTTTGCCGGTCCGGATCTACTCTTATTCCCGGATAGGATGAAGACTTTGGAGCCTCTTCTGGACCTCTTCAGCCACCGGATGATGGATCGCCAGCCCCTGCTTGGGTTGGATGAAGATTTTGGAGCCAGGACCGATCGGTGATACCCGGTGAGGTGAAGACAAGGTAGGATGATCTTCAGGGGCTTAGTGTTAGGTTTATTTAAGGGGGATTTGGGTTAGATTAGGGGTATGTGGGTGGTGGGTTGTAATGTTGGGGGGGGGGTATTGTATGTTTTTTTTTTACAGGCAAAAGAGCTGAACTTCTTGGGGCATGCCCCGCAAAGGGCTCTGTTCACGGCTGGTAAGGTAAAAGAGCTTTGAACTTTAGCAATTTAGAATAGGGTAGGGCATTTTTTATTTTGGGGGTCTTTGTTATTTTATTAGGGGGCTTAGAGTAGGTGTAATTAGTTTAAAATTGTTGTAATATTTTTCTTATGTTTGTAAATATTTTTTTATTTTTTGTAACTTAGTTCTTTTTTATTTTTTGTACTTTAGTTAGTTTATTTCATTGTAGTTATTTGTAGGTATTGTATTTAATTAATGTATTGATAGTGTAGTGTTAGGTTTAATTGTAGGTAATTGTAGGTATTTTATTTAATTAATTTAATGATAGTATAGTGTTAGGTTTAATTGTAACTTAGGTTAGGATTTATTTTACAGGTAATTTTGTAATTATTTTAACTATTTTAGCTATTAAATAGTTCTTAACTATTTAATAGCTATTGTACCTGGTTAAAATAAATACAAAGTTACCTGTAAAATAAATATTAATCCTAAAATAGCTATAATATAATTATAATTTATATTGTAGCTATATTAGGATTTATTTTACAGGTAAGTATTTAGCTTTAAATAGGAATAATTTATTTAATAAGAGTTAATTAATTTCGTTAGATTTAAATTATATTTAAGTTAGAGGGGTGTTAGTGTTAGGGTTAGACTTAGCTTTAGGGGTTAATATATTTATTAGAATAGCGGTGAGCTCCGGTGGGCAGATTAGGGGTTAATACTATTTATTATAGGGTTAGTGAGGCGGATTAGGGGTTAATAACTTTATTATAGTAGCGGTGCGGTCCGCTCAGCAGATTAGGGGTTAATAAGTGTAGGCAGGTGGAGGCGACGTTGTGGGGGGCAGATTAGGGGTTAATAAATATAATATAGGGGTCGGCAGTGTTAGGGGCAGCAGATTAGGGGTACATAAGGATAACTTAAGTAGCGGTGCTTTGCGGTCGGCAGATTAGGGGTAAATTATTGTAGGTAGCTAGCTGCGACGTTGTGAGGGGCAGGTTAGGGGTTAATAAATATAATATAGGGGTCGGCGGTGTTAGGGGCAGCAGATTAGGGGTACATAAGGATAACGTAGGTGGCGGTCGGCAGATTAGGGGTTAAAAAAATTTAATCGAGTGGCGGCGATGTGGGGGGCCTCGGTTTAGGGGTACATAGGTAGTTTATGGGTGTTAGTGTACTTTAGGGCACAGTAGTTAAGAGCTTTATGAACCGGCGTTAGCCCAGAAAGCTCTTAACTACTGACTTTTTTCTGCGGCTGGAGTTTTGTCGTTAGAATTCTAACGCTCACTTCAGACACGACTCTAAATACCGGAGTTAGAAAAATCCCATTGAAAAGATAGGATACGCAATTGACGTAAGGGGATCTGCGGTATGGAAAAGTTGCGGCTGAAAAGTGAGCGTTAGACCCTTTTTTGAGTGACTCCAAATACCGGAGGTAGCCTAAAACCAGCGTTAGGAGCCTCTAACGCTGGTTTTCACGGCTACCGCCAAACTCCAAATCTAGGCTTTAGTGAGAGGAGTTTTAGTGTTGCTGCTGTTGACATTATAGGGAAATAGATAGCTAGGCTAGTGTATTTAGTGTCCACTACAGTCCTGAAGGACTCATCTAATCTCTGCTGTAAGGACAGCACCCCAAAAAGCCCTTTTTAGGGCTATAACTTCAGTCGTTTTTTTTTTTATTATTATTTGTAATTTTATTTGCATTTGCCTGGCGTTTAAGCCTGTGATTGTGAGGCTCACAGCATATACTGTGATTAGTGCCACCACTGATATCTGCTTAACATTAGTTTAAATTTAAAAAACAAAACTTTTAAATCATTTTGCTAGTGTAATCTAATTTCATTTTCTATCAGGCCTGTGTTTCAGGCTTACACAGCATACTGTGGTTAATTGCTGTGCCAGCAGCCACCACTCATATCTGCTTAACATTATTTTAAATTAAAAAAACAAAACTTTTAAATCATTTTGCTAGTGTAATCTAATTTCATTTTCTATCAGGCCTGTGTGTCAGGCTTACACAGCATATAACGTTGTTTAATTGCTGTGCCAGCAGCCCCCACTCATAGCTGCTTAACATTATTTTAAATTTAAAAAAACAAAACTTTTAAATCATTTTGCTAGTGTAATCTAATTTCATTTTCTATCAGGCCTGTGTGTCAGGCTTACACAGCATACAACATTGTTTAATTGCTGTGCCAGCAGCCACCACTCATATCTGCTTAACATTATATTAATTTTAAAAAACAAAACTTTTAAATCAATTTGCTAGTGTAATCTAATTTAATTTTCTATCAGGCCTGTGTGTCAGGCTTACACAGCATACAACGTTGTTTAATTGCTGTGTCAGCAGCCACCACTCATAGCTGCTTAACATTATTTTAAATTTAAAAAACAAAACTTTTAAATCATTTTGCTAGTGTAATCTAATTTCATTTTCTATCAGGCCTGTGTGTCAGATATACACAGCATACAACGTTGTTTAATTGCTGTGCCATCAGCCACCACTCATATCTGCTTAACATTATTTTAATTTTAAAAAACAAAACTTTTAAATCATTTTGCTAGAGTAATCTAATTTAATTTTCTATCAGGCCTGTGTGTCAGGCTTACACAGCATACAACGTTGTTTAATTGCTGTGGCAGCAGCCACCACTCATATCTGCTTAACATTATTTTAAATTTAAAAAACAAAACTTTTAAATCATTTTGCTAGTGTAATCTAATTTCCTTTTCTATTAGGCCTGTGTGTCAGGCTTACACAGCATACACTGTGGTTAATAGCTGTGCCAGCAGCCACCACTCATATCTGCTTAACATTAGTGTAAATTAAAACAACCAAACTTTTAAATCATTTTGCTAGTGTAATCTAATTTCATTTTCTATCAGGCCTGTGTGTCAGGCTTAAACAGCATACACTGTGGTTAATAGCTATTCCAGCAGCCACCACTCATATCTGCTTAACATTATTTTAAATTTTAAAAAAAAAAAACTTTTAAATCATTTTGCTAGTGTAATCGAATTTCATTTTCTATCAGGCCTGTGTCTCAGGCTCACACAGCATATACTGTGGTTAATTGCTCTGTGCCAGCAGCCACCACTCATATCTGCTTAACATTAGTGTAAATTTAAACAACCAAACTTTTAAATCATTTTGCTAGTGTAATCTAATTTAATTTTCTATCAGGCCTGTGTGTCAGGCTTACACAGCATATACTGTGGTTAATTGCTGTGCCAGCAGCCACCACTCATATCTGCTTAACATTATAGTAAATAAAAAAAACAAAAAACTTTTCAATCATTTTGCTAGTGTAATCTAATTTCATTTTCTATCAGGCCTGTGTGCCTCAGGCTCACACAGCATATACTGTGGTTAATTTCTCTGTGCCAGCCAGGCAGCCACCACTCATATCTGCTTAACATTAGTGTAAATTTAAACAACCAAACTTTTAAATCATTTTGCTAGTGTAATCTAATTTCATTTTCTATCAGGCCTGTGTCTAAGGCTCACACATCATATATTGTGGTTAATTGCTCTGTGCCAGCAGCCACCACTCATATCTGCTTAACATTATTGTAAATTTAAAAAAAAAACTTTTAAATCATTTTGCTAGTGTAATCTAATTTCATTTTCCATCAGGCCTGTGTGTCAGGCCCACATCATATAGTGTGATTAATAGCTCTTTTTTCAACCACTTATATCTGGTGTAACATTAGTGTCATTTTTTTTTAATTTTTTTTTTTTACATCAGTCTTCTTCTAGTGTTACTTAATATTAGTTGCCAGGCCAGCCTGGCTGCCATTAGTGCCAGCCTGTGTCTCAGGCTGCCAGCATATACTGTGCCTACTTCCATCCTCAGTGCCAGTCCACCACTCCTATCTGGTGTAACATTTTTTTTAAATTTTAAAAAAAAAATATTTTTACATCAGTCTTCTAGGGTTATTTAATTTTTGTTGCCAGGCCAGCCTTCCACTAGTGCCAGCCTGTATGTCAGGCTGCCAGCACATACTGTGCCTACTTCTATCCTGAGTGCCATCACTCCTATCTGTTGTAACATTAGTGTAACTTTTTTAGAAACAAACTTTTACATCAGTCTGCTATTGTTATTTAATTGCAGTTGCCTGTCTGCCAGCGTGTGTGACAGACCCACTTTCCAACTAGTGCCATGAATCATATTTGTTATAACAGTAGTGTAAATATTTAAAATAAAAACTTTTTTGACTGTGAATCATCAGTCTGCTACTGCAATTGAATTGCAGTTGCCTGCCTGCCAGCGTGTGTGCCAGGCCCACTTGCCAACTAGTGCCACCAATGATATTTGTTATAACAGTATTGTAAATATTTAAAATAAAAACTTTTTAAACTGAGAAACATCAGTCATCTAGTGTAATCTAATTGCAGTTGCCTTCCTCCCAGCGTGTGTGCCAGGCCCACTTGCCAACTAGTGCCACCAATCATATTTGTTATAACAAAAAAAAAAATTTTTTGACTGGGAAAGATCAGTCTGCTAGTGTAATCTAATTGAAGTTGCCTGCCTGCCAGTGTGTGTGCCAGGCCCACTTGCTGCCAACTATTGCCACCAATCATATTTGTTATAACAGTTTTGAAAATATTTAAAATCAAAACTTTTTTGACTGTGAATCATCAGTCTGCTAGTGCAATTGAATTGCAGTTGCCTACCTGCCACCGTGTGTGCTAGGCCCACTTGCCAACTAGTTCCACCAATCATATTTGTTCTAACAGTATTGTAAATATTTAAAATAAAAAAAATTAGACTGTGAATCATCAGTCTGCTAGTGCAATTGAATTTCAGTTTCCTGCATGCCAGCGTGTGTGCCAGGCCCACTAGCCAACTAGTGCCACCAATCATATTTGTTGTAACAGTATTGTACATTTTTAAAATCAAAACTTTTTTGACTATGAATTATCAGTCTGCTAGTGCCATTGAATTGCAGTTGCCTGCCTGCCAACGTGTGTGCCAGGCCCACTTGCTGCCAACTATTGCCACCAATCATATTTGTTATAACAGTTTTGAAAATATTTAAAATCAAAACTTTTTTGACTGTGAATCATCAGTCTTCTAGTGCAATTGAATTGCAGATGCCTGCCTGCCAGCATGTGTGCCAGGCCCACTTGCCAACTAGTTCCAACAATCATATTTGTTCTAACAGTATTGTAAATGTTTAAAATAAAAAAATTTAGACTGTGAATTATCAGTCTGCTAGTGCAAATGAATTGCAGTTTCCTGCCTGCCAGCGTGTGTGCCAGGCCCACTAGCCAACTAGTGCCACCAATCATATTTGTTGTAACAGTATTGTAAATATTTAAAATCAAAACTTTTTTGACTGTGAATCATCTGTCTGCTAGTGCCATTGGTGATCGGAACAGCCAATAGAATGTGAGCTCAATCTGATTGGCTGATTGGATCCATCAGCCAATCAAAATATTCCTACCTTAATTCCGATTGGCTGATAGAATCCTATCAGCCAATCGGAATTTGAGGGACGCCATCTTGGATGACGTCCCTTAAAGGAACCGTCATTCTTCAGTTGGACGTCGCCGGATGAAGATTGGTCTGCGGTGGAGGTCTTCAGGATGGAGCCGGTCCTCATCGGATGAAGATAGAAGATGCGCTTGGAAGATGATGGTTGCCAGTCCGGATCTACTCTTCTTCCCGGATAGGATGAAGACTTTGGAGCCTCTTCTGGACCTCTTCAGCCACCGGATGATGGATCGCCAGCCCCTGCTTTGGTTGGATGAAGATTTTGGAGCCAGGACCGATCGGTGATACCCGGTGAGGTGAAGACAAGGTAGGATGATCTTCAGGGGCTTAGTGTTAGGTTTATTTAAGGGGGATTTGGGTTAGATTAGGGGTATGTGGGTGGTGGGTTGTAATGTTGGGGGGGGTATTGTATGTTTTTTTTTACAGTCAAAAGAGCTGAACTTCTTGGGGCATGCCCCGCAAAGGGCCCTGTTCAGGGCTGGTAAGGTAAAAGAGCTTTGAACTTTAGTAATTTAGAATAGGGTAGGGCATTTTTTATTTTGGGGGTCTTTGTTATTTTATTAGGGGGCTTAGAGTAGGTGTAATTAGTTTAAAATTGTTGTAATATTTTTCTTATGTTTGTAAATATTTTTTTATTTTTTGTAACTTAGTTCTTTTTTATTTTTTGTACTTTAGTTAGTTTATTTCATTGTAGTTATTTGTAGGTATTGTATTTAATTAATGTATTGATAGTGTAGTGTTAGGTTTAATTGTAGGTAATTGTAGGTATTTTATTTAATTAATTCAATGATAATATAGTGTTAGGTTTAATTGTAACTTAGGTTAGGATTTATTTTACAGGTAATTTTGTAATTATTTTAACTATTTTAGCTATTAAATAGTTCTTAACTATTTAATAGCTATTGTACCTGGTTAAAATAAATACAAAGTTACCTGTAAAATAAATATTAATCCTAAAATAGCTATAATATAATTATAATTTATATTGTAGCTATATTAGGATTTATTTTACAGGTAAGTATTTAGCTTTAAATAGGAATAATTTATTTAATACGAGTTAATTAATTTCGTTAGATTTAAATTATATTTAAGTTAGGGGGGTGTTAGTGTTAGGGTTAGACTTAGCTTTAGGGGTTAATACATTTATTAGAATAGCGGTGAGCTCCGGTCGGCATATTAGGGGTTAATACTATTTATTATAGGGTTAGTGAGGCGGATTAGGGGTTAATAACTTTACTATAGTAGCGGTGCGGTCCGCTCGGCAGATTAGGGGTTAATAAGTGTAGGCAGGTGGAGGCGACGTTGTGAGGGGCAGATTAGGGGTTAATAAATATAATATAGGGGTCGGCAGTGTTAGGGGCAGCAGATTAGGGGTACATAAGGATAACTTAAGTATCGGTGCTTTGCGGTCGGCAGATTAGGGGTTAATTATTGTAGGTAGCTGGCTGCGACGTTGTGGGGGGCAGGTTAGGGGTTAATAAATATAATATAGGGGTCGGCGGTGTTAGGGGCATTAGGGGTACATAAGGATAACGTAGGTGGCGGTCGGCAGATTAGGGGTAAAAAAATTGAATCGAGTGGCGGCGATGTGGGGGGCCTCGGTTTAGGGGTACATAGGTAGTTTATGGGTGTTAGTGTACTTTAGGGCACAGTAATTAAGAGCTTTATGAACCAGTGTTAGCCCAGAAAGCTCTTAACTACTGACTTTTTTCTGCGGCTGGAGTTTTGTCGTTAGAATTCTAACGCTCACTTCAGACACGACTCTAAATACCTGAGTTAGAAAAATCCCATTGAAAAGATAGGATACGCAATTGACGTAAGGGGATCTGCGGAATGGAAAAGTCGCGGCTGAAAAGTGAGCGTTAGACCCTTTTTTGAATGACTCCAAATACCGGCGGTAGCCTAAAACCAGCGTTAGGAGCCTCTAATGCTGGTTTTCACGGCTACCGCCAAACTCCAAATCTAGGCCTTAGTGAGAGGAGTTTTAGTGTTGCTGCTGTTGACATTATAGGGAAATAGATAGCTAGGCTAGTGTATTTAGTGTCCACTACAGTCCTGAAGGACTCATCTAATCTCTGCTGTAAGGACAGCACCCCAAAAAGCCCTTTTTAGGGCTATAACTTCAGTCGTTTTTTTTTTTTTATTATTATTTGTAATTTTATTTGCATTTGCCTGGCGTTTAAGCCTGTGATTGTGAGGCTCACAGCATATACTGTGATTAGTGCCACCACTGATATCTGCTTAACATTATTTTAAATTTAAAAAACAAAACTTGTAAATCATTTTGCTAGTGTAATCTAATTTCATTTTCTATCAGGCCTGTGTTTCAGGCTTACACAGCATACGGTGGTTAATTGCTGTGCCAGCAGCCACCACTCATGTCTGCTTAACATTATTTTAAATTAAAAAAACAAAACTTTTAAATCATTTTGCTAGTGTAATCTAATTTCATTTTCTATCAGGCCTGTGTGTCAGGCTTACACAGCATACAACGTTGTTTAATTGCTGTGCCAGCAGCCCCCACTCATAGCTGCTTAACATTATTTTAAATTTAAAAAAACAAAACTTTTAAATCATTTTGCTAATGTAATCTAATTTCATTTTCTATCAGGCCTGTGTGTCAGGCTTACACAGCATACAACATTGTTTAATTGCTGTGCCAGCAGCCACCACTCATATCTGCATAACATTATTTTAATTTTAAAAAACAAAACTTTTAAATCAATTTGCTAGTGTAATCTAATTTAATTTTCTATCAGGCCTGTGTGTCAGGCTTACACAGTATACAACGTTGTTTAATTGCTGTGCCAGCAGCCACCACTCATAGCTGCTTAACATTATTTTAAATTTAAAAAACAAAACTTTTAAATCATTTTGCTAGTGTAATCTAATTTCATTTTCTATCTGGCCTGTGTGTCAGGCTTACACAGCATACAACGTTGTTTAATTGCTGTGCCAGCAGCCACCACTCATATCTGCTTAACATTATTTTAATTTTAAAAAACAAAACTTTTAAATCATTTTGCTAGAGTAATCTAATTTCATTTTCTATCAGGCCTGTGTGTCAGACTTACACAGCATACAACGTTGTTTAATTGCTGTGCCAGCAGCCACCACTCATATCTGCTTAACATTATTTTAAATTTAAAAAACAAAACTTTTAAATCATTTTGCTAGTGTAATCTAATTTCATTTTCTATTAGGCCTGTGTGTCAGGCTTACACAGCATACACTGTGGTTAATAGCTGTGCCAGCAGCCACCACTCATATCTGCTTAACATTAGTGTAAATTAAAACAACCAAACTTTTAAATCATTTTGCTAGTGTAATCTAATTTCATTTTCTATCAGGCCTGTGTGTCAGGCTTACACAGCATATACTGTGGTTAATTGCTGTGCCAGCAGCCACCACTCATATCTGCTTAACATTATAGTAAATAAAAAAAACAATAAACTTTTCAATCATTTTGCTAGTGTAATCTAATTTCATTTTCTATCAGGCCTGTGTGTCAGGCTTACACAGCATATACTGTGGTAATTGCTGTGCCAGCAGCCACCACTCATATCTGCTTAACATTATAGTAAATAAAAAAAACAAAAAACTTTTCAATCATTTTGCTAGTGTAATCTAATTTAATTTTCTATCAGGCCTGTGTGCCTCAGGCTCACACAGCATATACTGTGGTTAATTGCTCTGTGCCAGCCAGGCAGCCACCACTCGTATCTGCTTAACATTAGTGTAAATTTAAACAACCAAACTTTTAAATCATTTTGCTAGTGTAATCTAATTTCATTTTCTATCAGGCCTGTGTCTAAGGCTCACACAGCATATATTGTGGTTAATTGCTCTGTGCCAGCAGCCACCACTCATATCTGCTTAACATTAGTGTAAATTTAAACAACCAAACTTTTAAATCCTTTTGCTAGTGTAATCTAATTTTATTTTCTATCAGGCCTGTTTTCCAGGCTTCTGTGGTTAATTGCTGTGCCAGCAGCCACCACTCATATCTGCTTAACATTATTGTAAATTTTAAAAAAACAACTTTTAAATCATTTTGCTAGTGTAATCTAATTTCATTTTCTATCAGGCCTGTGTCTCAGGCTCACACAGCATATACTGTGGTTAATTGCTGTGCCAGCCACCACTCATAAACATTATTGTAAATTAAAAAAAAAAAAATTAAATCATTTTGCTAGTGTAATCTAATTTCATTTTCCATCAGGCCTGTGTGTCAGGCCCACATCATATAGTGTGATTAATAGCTCTTTTTTCAACCACTTATATCTGGTGTAACATTAGTGTAAATTTTTTTAATTTATTTTTTTACATCAGTCCTCTTCTAGTGTTACTTAATATTAGTTGCCAGGCCAGCCTGGCTGCCATTAGTGCCAGCCTGTGTCTCAGGCTGCCAGCATATACTGTGCCTACTTCCATCCTCAGTGCCAGTCCACCACTCCTATCTGGTGTAACATTATTTTAATTTTTTTAAAAAAAATCTTTTTACATCAGTCTTCTAGGGTTATTTAATTTTTGTTGCCAGGCCAGCCTGCCACTAGTGCCAGCCTGTGTGTCAGGCTGCCAGCACATACTGTGCCTACTTCTATCATGAGTGCCATCACTCCTATCTGTTGTAACATTAGTGTAACTTTTTTAGAAACAAACTTTTACATCAGTCTGCTATTGTTATTTAATTGCAGTTGCCTGTCTGCCAGTGTTTGTGACAGACCCACTTTCCAACTAGTGCCATGAATCATATTTGTTATAACAGTAGTGTAAATATTTAAAAGAAAAACTTTTTTGACTGTGAATCATCAGTCTGCTACTGCAATTGAATTGCAGTTGCCTGCCTGCCAGCATGTGTGCCAGGCCCACTTGCCAACTAGTGCCACCAATCATATTTGTTATAACAGTATTGTAAATATTTAAAATAAAAACTTTTTTGACTGAGAAACATCAGTCATCTAGTGTAATCTAATTGCAGTTGCCTTCCTCCCAGCGTGTGTGCCAGGCCCACTTGCCAACTAGTGCCACCAATCATATTTGTTATAACAGTAGTGTAAATATTTTAAAAATATATTTTTTGACTGTGAAAGATCAGTCTGCTAGTGTAATCTAATTGAAGTTGCCTGCCTGCCAGCGTGTGTGCCAGGCCCACTTGCTGCCAACTATTGCCACCAATCATATTTGTTATAACAGTTTTGAAAATATTTAAAATCAAAACTTTTTTAACTGTGAATCATCAGTCTGCTAGTGCAATTGAATTGCAGTTGCCTACCTGCCAGCGTGTGTGCTAGGCCCACTTGCCAACTAGTTCCACCAATCATATGTGTTCTAACAGTATTGTAAATATTTAAAATAAAAAAAATTAGACTGTGAATCATCAGTCTGCTAGTGCAATTGAATTTCAGTTTCCTGCATGCCAGCGTGTGTGCCAGGCCCACTAGCCAACTAGTGCCACCAATCATATTTGTTGTAACAGTATTGTAAATTTTTAAAATCAAAACTTTTTTGACTATGAATTATCAGTCTGCTAGTGCCATTGAATTGCAGTTGCCTGCCTGCCAGCGTGTGTGCCAGGCCCACTTGCTGCCAACTATTGCCACCAATCATATTTGTTATAACAGTTTTGAAAATATTTAAAATCAAAACTTTTTGACTGTGAATCATCAGTCTTCTAGTGCAATTGAATTGCAGATGCCTGCCTGCCAGCATGTGTGCCAGGCCCACTTGCCAACTAGTTCCAACAATCATATTTGTTCTAACAGTATTGTAAATGTTTAAAATAAAAAAATTTAGACTGTGAATTATCAGTCTGCTAGTGCAATTGAATTTCAGTTTCCTGCCTGCCAGCGTGTGTGCCAGGCCCACTAGCCAACTAGTGCCACCAATCATATTTGTTGTAACAGTATTGTAAATATTTAACATCAAAACTTTTTTGACTGTGAATCATCTGTCTGCTAGTGCCATTGAATTGCAGTTGCCTGCCTGCCAGCGTGTGTGCCAGGCCCACTTGCTGCCAACTACTGCCACCAATCATATTTGTTATAACAGTATTGTAAATATTTAAAATAAAAACTTTTTTTACTGTGAATCATCAGTCTGCTAGTGCAATTGAATTGCAGTTGTCTGCCTGCCAGCGTGTGTGCCAGGCCCACTTGCCGTTTCCAACTAGTGCCACCAATCATATTTGTTCTAACAGTATTGTAATTTTTTTTTTTTTAAAACTTTTTGGACTGTGAAGCATCAGTCAGCTAGTGTAATCTAATTGCAGTTGCCTTCCTCCCAGCGTGTGTGCCAGCCAGGCCCACTTGCCAACTAGTGCCACCAATCATATTTGTTGTCACAGTACTTTTAATATTAAAAAAAAAAAAAAAATTTTACTTTGAAACATCAGTCTTTTTTTGTGTCAGGCTCACAGCGTATACTGTGCCCACTTGCCCAGTGCCACCACTCATAATTTGTTTAATAGTATTGTAAGTGTACATTTTTAAAAAAATGACAGGCAAAGGCAGGCCACCCCGCAGGAGCCGTCGTGGTCGTGGTGCTGTGATTCCTTTAAACCCTACAAATATGCACATTGTTCAGAGGCCAGGTGCCATGGACGCGAAAAGTTCTGAGGAGGACCTAGTTGAATGGCTAACACAGGACACCCAATCTTCTACAGCTTCCGCTCCTAGTCCTCCTAACCTTGATGCACCATCCACCTCCAGCTGTGCTTTGGGCACCTCTCAAGTGACCAGTGCCACTCGCCCGCCTGTCGCCACCACCAACACTAGCACCACAGCCGCTTCACTTGATCTTTCAGAGGAGTTATTGACACATCAGTTGGAAGAAATGAGTGATGCACAACCATCATTGACAGAGGATGTAGATAACAGTGATATGTCTCAGTCAGGCAGCATTACAGACCTGGAGGTACGGTGTGATGATGATGATGATGTTGTACCCGCTGCTGCTTCCTTTGTTGATGTGTCAGATACAAGTGAAGCGGTTGATGATGATGTGTTGGTGGATGTCACGTGGATGCCTGCTAGAAGAGAAGAAGAAGAGGGGGAAAGTTCAGATGGGGAGACAGAGAGGAGGAGGAGGAGGAGACGAGTTGGAAGCAGGGGGAGGTCATCGCAAGGAGCTAGTGGCACAGTCAGACAGCATGCATCGGCACCAAGGGTCAGCCAGACAGCACACCGACACCAATCAACGTATGCTGTTGCCACCACCAGAATGCCGTCATCACAGAGCTCAGCAGTGTGGCATTTTTTTGTGTGTCTGCCTCTGACAACAGTGATGCCATTTGCAACCTGTGCCAAAAGAAACTGAGTCGTGGGAAGTCCAATACCCACCTAGGTACAACTGCTTTGCAAAGGCATATGGTCTCACATCACAAACGCCGAAGGGAAGAACACATGAGTAGAAGCAGCACACAAACTCAAAGCCACCCTCCTCCTGGTCCAGCATCTTCAACCATGTCAACCACTGCTGTCCTCCTTGCCCCCTCTCAACCATCCTCCACTGAGTCTCTCTTACGTAGCAATTCCTGGCCATCTGCCCACAGTCAGGTGTCTGTCAAGGACATGTTTGAGCGTAAGAAGCCAATTTCCCAAAGTCACTCCCTTGCCCGGCATCTGACAGCTGGCTTGTCTTAACTCTTAGCCCGCCAGCTTTTACCATACAAGCTGGTGGAGTCTGAGGCTTTCAAAAAATTTGTATCTATTGGGACACTGCAGTGGAAGGTACCTGGCAGAAATTTCTTTTCACAAAAGGCAATCCCAAACCTGTACTCGATTGTGCGAAAGGAAGTAATGGCATGTCTGGCACACAGCGTTGGGGCAAGGGTCCATATGACCACTGATAGCTGGTCTGCAAAGCATGGTAAGGGCAGGTATATCACCTACACTGCGCATTGGGTAAACCTGCTGATGTCTGACAAGCATGGAATGCGTGGCTCTGCAGAGGAGTTGGTGACACCGCCACGACTTGCAGGCAGGCCTGCTGCTACCTCCTCTACTCCTCCTACTCCATCCTCTTCCATAACCTCTTCCTCGGCTGTGTCCTCTTCTTCTTTGGCGTCTTGCTCCACATCAACGGCACCCCCCCAGCTCCCCAGGTACTATTCAACATCCCGGATAAGGCAGTGTCATGCCGTCTTGGGGTTGACTTGCCTGAAAGCCGAGAGTCACATCGCACCAGCACTCCTGTCCGCCCTTAACGCACAGGTGGATCAGTGGCTGACTCTGCACCAACTGGAGATTGGCAAGGTTGTTTCTGACAATGGAAGTAATTTGGTGGCGGCATTCAAATTGGGCAAGTTGACACATGTGCCGTGCATGGCACATATGTGTAATCTGATTGTACAATGCTTTGTGCATAAGTACCCAGGCTAACAGGATGTCCTGAAGCAGGCCAGGAAGGTGTGTGGCCATTTTAGGCGTTCCTACACGGCCATGGAGCACTTGTCCGATATCCAGCGTCGAAACAACCTGCCAGTGAGGCGCTTGATTTGCGACAGCCTGACACGGTGGAATTCAAAACTCCTAATGTTCAACTGCCTGCTCCAACAAGAAAAAGCTGTTAATGAGTATTTGTATGACCGGGGTGCTAGGACAGCCTCTGGGGAGCTGGGGATTTTTTGCCAAATTACTGGCCGCTCATGCGCAATGCCTGTAGGCTCATGCGTCCTTTTGAGGAGGTGACAAACCTTGTCAGTTGCACCGAAGGCACCATCAGCGACATCATACCATTTGTTTTCTTCCTGGAGCGTGCCCTGCAAAGAGTGCTGGATCAGGCCGTAGATGAGCGTGAAGAGGAAGAGTTGTGGTGTCCATCACCACCAGAAACAGACTTATCAGCATCGCTTGCTGGACCTGCGGCAACACAGGAAGAGGAATGTGAGGAAGAGGAGTCAGAGGAGGAATGTGGCTTTGAGGAGGAGGAGGAGGAAGACCAAGCACAACAGGCATCCCACGGTGCTCGTTGTTGTCGCCTATCTGGTACCCGTGGTGTTGTACGTGGTTGGGAGGAAGAAGATACCCTCAGTGACATCAGTGAGGACGAGGAACAGGACATGATTAGCTCGTCATCCAACCTTGTGCAAATTGGGTCTTTCATGCTGTCGTGCCTGTTGAGGGACCCTCGTATAAAAAAGCTGATGGAGAACGACTTGTACTGGATGTCCATGCTACTAGACCCCCGGTATAAGCATAAAGTGCCGGAAATGTTACCAAATTCCCGCAAGTCGGAAAGGATGGAGCATTTCAAAAACAAATTAAAAACTATGCTTTACACAGCGTATAAGGGTGATGTCACAGCACAACGGGAATCTAACAGGGGAAGAGATGAAAGTAATCCTCCTCCCACGACCACGGCGGCAAGGACAGAATGCTTTCTTGACGTGTTGTTGATGGAGGACATGCGGACCTTTTTAACTCCTATGCATCGCCAGAGCCTTTCGGGATCCAGCCTCAGAGAAAGACTCAACCGACAGGTAGCAGACTACCTAGCATTAACTGCGGATATCGACACTCTGAGGAGTGATGGACCCCTTGACTACTGGGTGTGCAGGCTTGACCTGTGGCCTGAGCTATCCCAATTTGCAATCGAACTTCTGGCCGGCCCCGCTTCAAGTGTCCTGTCAGAAATGACCTTCAGTGCAGCAGGAGGTTTTGTCACTGAGAAGAGAAGTCGCCTAGGTCAAAAAAGTCTTGATTATCTCACCTTTATTAAAATGAAAGAGGGATGGATCCCGAAGGTACTGACATTGGGCGATACATTTGAGTAAAAAAGGCCTGATGATGAGATGAGCTGCCTTGGGCTACAAATGGTACACACACTGGCGTATTTTTTCTTAGAATGCAGGATGACTTGCGTAACTTATCCACCAACAACTAGTGTTCAAGCCACAAGGTTTTAGGGCACTTTCTAACTGTTTTACAAACATCAATTTTTCTAACCGCTGCTACAGCCGCGGCTGCAACAATACCAAATTTTTCAGGCATTTGGACATGCCTAATTTTTCTGGCCTCTGGTGCTGCACTGTGGCTACAAAACTCAAACAAAAAAAAGGCACATAACAGTGATTAAACTGTTAAGAATAGTACTACTTAACACACCACTCATATCTGGTGGCACAGTACATTGCACGCGCAGTGCCCCAAATTTGAAGTAGGAGGACTGACCAAGCATCTTTTTCCATCTCACGTTTCCTAAATAATTATCTCCGGGTTCCTAAAATCGATACCATACCTGTACTCTATTGTTCAAAAGGATGGCATATGTGGTGTTTCATGCTGTTGTGCCTATTGAGGGTTGTGGGCCATCGTATAAAAAGGCTGAAGGAGAACGACCTGTACTGGGTGTCCAAGTACGATTTTTGTATCACTTTCAATCACAATTATTTGGCGCCATTATGGCTATTTAAATGTTTGTTCACTAATCAATGGTCACAATAGAAAGTCTTTTTGCACCAGCTGGAACATTTTTGTTTCTTTGTATCGATGCTGGGTTTGGTGAACCTGTTCCTGGCTGTGCAGTGAGTGCTGTGTTTCATGTTACATTGTTGCAGTATTTCCTCAAATCAATGCCATATCTGTAATCTATTGTGCAAAAGGATGGCATATGTTGTGTTTCATGCTGTTGTGCCAGTTGAGGGTCGTGGGCCATTGTATAAAAAGGCTTAAGGAGAACGACCTGTACTGGGTGTCCAAGCACGTTTTTTGTTCAATATTCCCAGTTCCTCTAAATTATCTCCGGGTTCCTCAAATCAATGCCATATCTGTAATCTATTGTGCAAAAGGATGGAATATGTGGTGTTTCGTGCTGTTGTGCCTGTTGAGGGTCGTGGGCCATCGTATAAAAAGGCTGAAGAAGAACGACCTGTACTGGGTGTCCAAGCACGTTTTTTGTTCAATATTCCCGGTTCCTCAAAATTATCTCCGGGTTCCTAAAATCAATGCCATATCTGTAATCTATTGTGCAAAAGGATGGCATATGTGGTGTTTATGTGCTGTTGTGCCTGTTGAGGGTCGTGGGCCATTGTATAAAAAGGCTTAAGGAGAACGACCTGCACTGGGTGTCCAAGCACGTTTTTTGTTCAATATTCCCAGTTCCTCAAAATTATCTCCGGGTTCCTGAAATCAATGCCATATCTGTAATCTATTGTGCAAAAGGATGGCATATGTGGTGTTTCGTGCTGTTGTGCCTGTTGAGGATCGTGGGCCATCGTATAAAAAGGCTGAAGGAGAACGACCTGTACTGGGTGTCCAAGCAAGTTTTTTGTTCAATATTCCCGGTTCCTCTAAATTATCTCCGGGTTCTTCAAATCAATGCTATATCTGTAATCTATTGTGTAAAAGGATGGCATATGTGGTGTTTCGTGCTGTTGTGCCTGTTGAGGGTCTTGGGCCATTGCATAAAAATGCTGAAGGAGAACGATCTGTACTGGGTGTCCAAGCACTTTTTTGTTCAATATTCCCGGTTGCTCTAAATTATCTTCGGGTTCCTCAAATCAATGCCATATCTGTAATCTATTGTGCAAAAGGATGGCATAGGTGGTGTTTCATGCTGTTGTGTCTGTTGAGGGTCCTGGACCCTCGTCTAAAAAGGTGGAAGGAGAACGACCTGTACTGGATGTCAAAGCATCTTTTTCCATCTCCCGGTTCCTAAAAATTATCTCCGGGTTCCTATAATCGATGCCATACCTGTACTCTATTGTGCTAAAGGATCGCATATGTGGTGTTTCACTATGTTGTTTCTGTTGAGGGTCCGGGACACTCGTATAAAAAGGCTGAAGGAGAACGACCTGTACTGGATGTCAAAGCATCTTTTTCCATCTCCTGGTTCCTAAAAATTATATCCGGGTTCCTAAAATCAATGCTCCTTTCAAGCAGGCCAGCTCTTTGCATAACAGCCCACAGATTCTGTAACAGATCTCTCTTGCAGGTAGAGTTGCAGCAAGAATGCAGGGTCAGAACCACTGCATTCTGGTATACCTGAAAGAATCAGACGGTCCCAGACCACATGTATGTCCTATTGTTGTACTTTGTTAGTATAATTATAGATCATGATGGCCATATAGACCTCCCCCGATAGGTGGGAGTAACAGGGATGAAAGTGCTTAGAATAGTACTACTTAACACAACCTAGTTACCCATGGGTCCCAGTCCCAGACCGCATGTCTTGTTGTTTTATTTGGTCCGGGTAATCATGCAGGCCATATAGACCTCTCACCATTAGGGGTTTTAACAGGTATTAAACTAATAAGAACAGTACTACTGAAATAAACCTAGTTACCATGGGTCCCAGACCGCATGTTTTATTGTTGTAATTTTTTTAGGCTAATCATGATGGCCATATAGACCTCCCACGATAGGTTGGAGTAACAGGGATGAAAGTGCTAAGAATAGTACTACTTAACACAACCTAGTTACCCATGGGTCCCAGGCCCAGACCGCATGTCTTGTTGTTTTATTGGTCCGGGTAATCATGCAGGCCATATAGACCTCCCACCATTAGGGGTTGTAACAGGTATTAAACTAATAAGAACAGTACTACTGAAATAAACCTAGTTACCATGGGTCCCAAACCGCATGTTTTATTGTTGTAATTTTTTTTAGGCTAATCATGATGGCCATATAGACCTCCCCCGATAGGTGGGAGTAACAGGGATGAAAGTGCTAAGAATAGTACTACTTAACACAACCTAGTTACCCATGGGTCCCAGGCCCAGACCGCATGTCTTGTTGTTTTATTTGGTGCGGGTAATCATGCAGGCCATATAGACTTCCCACCATTAGGGGTTGTAACAGGTATTAAACTAATAAGAACAGTACTACTGAAATAAACCTAGTTACCATGGGTCCCAGACCGCATGTTTTATTGCTGTAATTTTTTTAGGCTAATCATGATGGCCATATAGACCTCCCATGATATGTGGGAGTAACAGGGATGAAAGTGCTAAGAATAGTACTATTTAACACAACCTAGTTGCCCATGGGTCCCAGGCCCAGACCGCATGTCTTGTTGTTTTATTGGTCCGGGTAATCATGCAGGCCATATAGACCTCCCACCATTAGGGGTTGTAACAGGTATTAAACTAATAAGAACAGTACTACTGAAATAAACCTAGTTACCATGGGCCCCAGACTGCATGTTTTATTGTTGTAATTTTTTTTGGCTAATCATGATGGCCATATAGACCTCCCCCAATAGGTGGGAGTAACAGGGATGAAAGTGTTAAGAATAGTACTACTTAACACAACCTAGTTACCCATGGGTCCCAGGCCCAGACCGCATGTCTTGTTGTTTTATTTGGTGCGGGTAATCATGCAGGCCATATAGACCTCCCACCATTAGGGGTTGTAACAGGTATTAAACTAATAAGAACAGTACTACTGAAATAAACCTAGTTACCATGGGTCCCAGACCGCATGTTTTATTGTTGTACTTTGTTAGGCTAATCATGATGGCCATATAGACCTCCCCCGATAGGTGTGAGTAACAGGGATGAAAGTGCTAAGAATAGTACTACTTAACACAACCTAGTTACCCATGGGTCCCAGGCCCAGACCGCATGTCTTGTTGTTTTATTTGGTGCGGGTAATCATGCAGGCCATATAGACCTCCCACCATTAGGGGTTGTAACAGGTATTAAACTAATAAGAACAGTACTACTGAAATAAACCTAGTTACCATGGGTCCCAGACCGCATGTTTTATTGTTGTACTTTGTTAGGCTAATCATGATGGCCATATAGACCTCCCCCGATAGGTGGGAGTAACAGGGATGAAAGTGCTAAGAATAGTACTACTTCACACAACCTAGTTACCCATGGGTCCCAGGCCCAGACCGCATGTCTTGTTGTTTTATTTGGTGCGGGTAATCATGCAGGCCATATAGACCTCCCACCATTAGGGGTTGTAACAGGTATTAAACTAATAAGAACAGTACTACTGAAATAAACCAAGTTACCATGGGTCCCCGACCGCATGTTTTATTGTTGTAATTTTTTTAGGCTAATCATGATGGCCATATAGACCTCCCCCGATAGGTGGGAGTAACAGGGATGAAAGTGCTAAGAATAGTACTACTTCACACAACCTAGTTACCCATGGGTCCCAGGCCCAGACCGCATGTCTTGTTGTTTTATTTGGTGCGGGTAATCATGCAGGCCATATAGACCTCCCACCATTAGGGGTTGTAACAGGTATTAAACTAATAAGAACAGTACTACTGAAATAAACCTAGTTACCATGGGTCCCAGACCGCATGTTTTGTTGTAATTTTTTTAGGATAATCATGATGGCCATATAGATCTCCCCCGATAGGGTGAGTAACAGGTATTAAAATGCTAACAACAGTAATACTTAACACAACCTTACCATGGGTCCCAGGGTGCATGTTTTATTATTATATTTTGTAAGGGTAATCATGCAGGCCATATAGACCTCTCCCGATAGGGTGAGTAACAGGTATTAAAATGCTAAGAACAATACTACTTAACACAACCTTACCATAGGTCCCAGAGCACATGTTTTATTATTATATTTTGTAAGGGTAATCATGCAGGCCATATAGACCTCTCCCGATAGGGTGAGTAACAGGTATTAAAATGCTAAGAACAATACTACTTAACACAACCTTATCATGGGTCCCAGAGCGCATGTTTTATTATTATATTTTGTAAGGGTAATCATGCAGGCCATATAGACCTCTCCCGATAGGGTGAGTAACAGGTATTAAAATACAAATAGAAAGAGGGCGCCAAAATAGCGTGATAACGTTTTTATCAATGTATTTAAATGTTAACGGGAAATGTGCTTACCAGAAGTAGTTGCACTGTACTATGACCAGTGCGATATCGCCTGCTAGCACTTTAATCAGCAGCCAGTACACTGTACAATGGTAAGCCTTCTCAGGAACTCTCTTTTCCTTTTGTAGATGGCTCTGTAAGTATCTTCAGCTATGGAAAATAGAGAATGCTCCACATAGCTTAATAACGTCTTTTCAAGGCAGTTAAGAGTTAGCAGGTAATGTGCTTACCGAAAGTTGTTGCACTGTGCTAAGACCAGTGCAATCTCGCCTGCTAGCACTTTATCAGCGGCTAGTACACTGTGTGATAGTGAGTCCTCTCAGCATCTCCCTATTGTCTGTCGTGAACGGCTCTATAAGTACCTTCAGTGGTAGCCGTGTGGTATTTTAAAGAAAGTCTGTTAGCTATTGTAACTTAACAGCACTAGATTAAAAAATGTGGTGAACAACTTCTAAAGGTGAATAAAACAAGCTTTAATGACGCATTTCTCAACCAACAAAGGGTCGTTTCATCAGTTCGCGACATCACTACTGAAGACATCGTTATTTGAGTATTGAACTTAATAAGATAAAACGCTAATACAATTTTGACCAATAAGAGAGAGGGAAAAAAAATTATATCTTCAAAATATCAATATCAATTTTGAAATATGGCAAAATTAATATTTTTATTAATCTTGAAATATGAAAAATCTATATTTTTATGAATTTTGAAATATGAAAAATTAATATTTTTGATTAATTTTGAAATATGAAAAATTTATATTTTTATGAATTTTGAAATATGAAAAATTTATATTTTTATGAATTTTGAAATATGAAAAATTTATATTTTTGATTATTTTTTTTTTTTTTTTTTGTTTAAATATTTTTATTGAGGTTCAGTTCAAGGCTTACCAGTTTTAAACGTCAAGACATATCAGGCAATACAGAAATAAATGGTTACATGACTTCCGTCAGATACATAACAGGATAGGTATATACAACATGAATTTATGACTTTTGCATTCCGTGTATAAAAAATCTTTGCCAAACAATCTGTATACCAACTACTTGTCCTATGAGGCCACTTTTGGACCTCTCAACTATATACATAATGAGTCATTATAGTTGGTAAACTGAGACATAAGGAGACCACTCATGGGTCTCAAATGATGAACCTTTTTTTTTTTTTTTTATAGAATAGATAACAATATATAACAAACTCTTAGTAGTTGAAATAGATTATATTCTGCATATGCTAGTAGCAAGGAAATTGTATCAATTTAAGATGAACTGTTAAGTAAAATCTTTAACTATCACATGTAATAGGTAAACGTTTAGGTTTGGATTATAGGGTGCTGTTATCTTCTGTGTGAGGGATATGAAACTTTAGGAGCATAAATCAGTTTTTGACACATCCCAACCGTATATTATAGGGCTATAGAAATCTGATATCCCCAATAGATATCACACCTGCCATTTATAGATACTAGAGATCTATATTCTCGTATGAATATTAAATACTCTTGTGTATGCGTTATATCTACAGATACCATACATACTCAATAGTTTTTGCCCATTAATGTGTAAGAAAGCTGGTATTGCTAAGCATAGTATAGAAATGTAGGTATGTATATAATTGTAAATCTTCAGTCTTGGGATATTTATAGATTAGTAAACTACAGTACGGTCTCAATAGTGTGATCATTATTCTTGTAGTGCACTACAATAGGTTTATGCCTGATACAATTAAAGAATTAAAATCAGGATTGTAAGTTTGGCTATATTTTATACCATAGTCACTCCATGCAGTCCCAGCCGCAGCACAATAGTTTCATAAAATGAGTCAGTACTGCCAAACACTAAACATGTAAATACTATCTTGGAAACATATATAATATAAACCTAATGGAAGTAAAACAAAGTGCACTATAGTAAGAAACTTGTAACTGGAACAAGAGCCTATAGTATCATAATGTCTATATTGAGTTAGGCTATACAAGTAAAGCTATAGTGGTTAGTTCCAAAGATGAGCACTTATCAAATAAAACTACTAATGAGCACATATACTTATAAATACATTCTGCTTAGCAACATAAACCACTGGAAAGAGTCGAAAGAATGAACCATATAACTTATAACTTATGGGTTTTACACAAGGGGTTTAGTATACTGCGTCATGGTTTAACATATGCAGCTTGGCTGTGGAATTGCTTGATGTTCAGTGCATAATTTGTATATGCCATTGAAATGACCTAACACAGGTTTAGTGTCTTGGGGCAGGAACAGAACAATATACATCTGGGTAGGAAAACATTATGGAAGATTAGACCCCAACTAACATCAATTCAACAAGTATTCACAAAATGAAGAGGCAACAGAAACGTGGTTAACATATAAATTATCATACTTATATGCGCTGAAGTCAATACAATCGTCCCTTCAATTAGCATGTGAGCTCTCGGGCGACAGAACAATAGGTTACCCCAGTCCAGATTTGGGAGGTGAGTCTGGTGTAGTAGGACAGTCCTGACTTCTCATCTGACCTATGTCACTGTTCCTGAGAATCTCTCACTGGGGTATGTGCTATAATGATCTCCACTCGTTATCTCTCCGGTGACTGAAGAGAAGAGATTACAAGTATTAAGGGGTCCATAGCAAAATAATAGCTGTCCTCCAGGTTAGAGCAGGTAGATTAATTGAAGTGAGGCAGTCCCAGTATTGTGCCGTGCATGGTTTCTCTCCTCACACTCAACCCACACCATGCCGATCAGCCCTTATCTCCCTAAACGCTATAGGGGAGTGGTGTACTGTCCGCGGCTCAGAGAGTGCAGATTGTTGGGAGCTAGGCTTAACCTGAGGAGCGGAAGCTGGCCCGCTATCATTCTGTGATACTGCTTCAAAAATGGTAGTAAAAGGGAGCAATTATCAATGATGTTGGCCCGTTATGGAGGACAGTGGGTCAGAGCGTCTTAGGACAGTGCCGTTAGACACTAATAGCAAAGACCGATCCTGCTTCCTCTCAGAGGCTCCATTTGCCGCCCCATCAGCACTCATAGAAGCACATACCTCAGTTTTCTTTGTAGGCTGAGGACAGGGAACAGTTATGGTGTGATCTTCCACTAGGTGTACATCATCTCCTTCAAGGTAGTCTGCCTCCCATGCTGCATCCGTTAGGCTAACATTGCCGCTAGTAAGGGTAGATGATTTCACATCAAAGCACCTCTCGATTAGTAAGTGCAGATTTGCGAAGTGCTCCTCTAGAAGTATACAGGTTTTTCTCTCAGACTCATTTATTGATGGCTCCATAATAATTTGCCACGTAGGGCATTGGCTGCACAATAGGTGCAGCAGTTGTGGGGACAAGAGAGGCTTCAAAAAATAGGGGAAGGCCTCAAACAATAAAGTCCGGTACTGAGGGCTGGGGAGCCACACCACGATCCAAAACCCTATCTCTTGGGTCAGGGCGTCCTCAGATAAACCTCTCCACCTGATTAGGTATGTTAATATCGAATTTTCAGCCCAAAATGAGAAGAAAGGTGGTGAAGGGCTCAGGAGCTGAAGCTCAGTGCAACCAGTGATGGCCGCTGCCCGGAAGTCCCCTCGATTATTTTTTTTTAATATTAAAAATAAATATTTTATTAATTTTTCAAAAAATTAATTTTTAATAATATTTCAAAATATTAATATTAATCTTGAACACGAAAATCAATATTTCAATTTAAAAAAAAAACTTCTATATTTTCAAAATATCAATTCGAAATATGAATTTTTTTTCTCTCTTCTATAATAATTTCTATTTACCACAAATATACCATATCAATATGATAATTATTTATAATATCTTGCGCAATGCCTCCATATAATATGTCAGTATATTTATAAAAATCTTAGCAGTATTCTCCAAACAATGTGTGACTATATGGCAGGGAATATATTTAAAAATCTTTCTTTAGACTGAACCCACAATCAATATGCTTCTACTAAGACAACAAAATTAATATAAATACCTGAATTCTTTATTATTAGTAAATATTTATGAACATATTGAAATTTGTATATTTGTAAGAATCAGAATATGAGTCAATATTATATGTGTTAAAACAAAAACTATTTAAAATATGCTATGCAATGCTCATGCAAATTTACCTTTAAAACCAGCCTTTTATTCAGAGCTGCATTTAAAATATTACAATGAGATCTAAAATAGCAGCTACAAACATTCAGCAATATGATTTACAGTTTAATTTTACCCTGTTAATACAATGAGGTTCCAAAATCTATAACAGCTCAATACCCAAGCAACACAATTCTAACAGTGCTAATTTAAACAATAGGACAATCTATAGTTCTATTAAAACATCAGAAATTGTATGTATTATTTATGTAAAAACCTAATTCTGACTCTATAGTTGTATAGATAAAACAATTTAGCATCAAGGATATGTAATAAACAATATACAGACTGAATATAAACTAAGGTATAAACTGCTCCCTTTAAGTCTCTCAACTATACTTTAAACTACAGCTATTATGCATATATCTGTGTTTAAATATTATTTGCAACCCTCTTTCTTTTTATATATATACGTTACCAAAATGACCAAAATTGATATTTCAGTTACCAAGGATTCCTTGTTTCATCTCAGAAAATAGATAAGTCAATTTTACTATCACTGAGAAAAGGGTAGATCAGCTTGCTCAGAATGAGTGTATTTTTAAAGCCCAGCAGTAGATCATTCAATTCAGCAAAATCTCCCTTGTTCTCCCTCCTGCATTAACTTAAATACGTTTTTTCACTCATTTATGAAACCATGGGAGTGGCCCAAGAGATCTGACCATCCCATTGGTTAGGTGGGATGTCTATTTGGATTGGCCCTTGGTCACCACGGAAACACATCCCTTTTTTTTTTTTTTGAACAGCTAAATCCTTTAACTGCTATACTGGTATTGGCCCTTAGGTGGCAGCAGACATACAACATAGCAATATATTTAAACACATCTCTGAACATTTAAAAAAAAAAAGTGTAATAACTACCATAATTCCCTCATATTAATAAGTTCACAATATCAATTACAGATGGGTAGGATCACATTACCTCTCTGGTCATTTTGATATGAAACATGTGTCTAACATTATTTATATTAAATAATTTATATTGCTAACTATTCAATTTTTTCTATTAAACATATTATAATTTACTGCATTAGTAAATTTCTCTTGTTAGCATTTATATTTCATTTAGCCTAACAGAAAATTTATATTTCAATATCAGATGTCAATTTTTCATAGTCATATCACATCAAAGTAACTTCCATATATCCATCTCACTATATTTCAAGAGATGTATTTAAAACTTTATAAACATTTATTGCACATTCATATGATATGATTTATTTCATCCCATGTCTCGTCCTCTATGTGTCATCTTTTAGTTCCATCTGGAAAACAGATAAGCATGTTATATATACATATATGGGTTATTTGAATTATTTTAAACATACATGGAAAACTGGCATTGTGCCCTTTGCAAACTGTATTTAATTTTACTTAAAATCTAAATATAGTTGTTTTGAAATCACAATGTAAGCCATGTGTTATCCTAACCCAGACTCTTCGTCTTTTACTCACCACATGGGGTCTTTTTGCACCTGAGAGTAATGATGAAATTCTCACAAAACATGTCACTTTGGAGATCCTATAAAACTTTTCCAGTTTGAAAGACAAATGGTATCCTGAGATGGTTGTCAAAGTTTAACAAGCCAAATGTTTTAGAGTCATAAAACTCTGCATATATAGTCAAATGAACAGGGTCACTGAGCTATAGTTCCTTTAGGCAAAGTGTTTGTGTGCTTTACACATCAGGAGGGTGTGCTTCAAAGCTTTGCTACTTTCAATCATAATAAATGTGCATCCAGCTAACACTATTTGGCAAAGGGGGTTTTATAGTACATAGAATTGTTGTTATCCAAAACTTAGGAGGCACAAAATACAGATGGTTTTAGAGTAGATATAGGGGTCAGGGATCATCTGATAGAGATTTTAAGTTCACACCTTAGTGGGACATCTCTAGGGAACAGTCTTTTGTTCTCAGATGTGGAATACATAGAGTGTAATGAATGAGCATGTTCAGACTTACTATTTGAGAGATTTCATACTTATTATCTTATATTATATATATATATATATATATATATATATATATATATGTGTGTATTTTCCACTGACATTTACAGATGCCCTGACAATGTGTATCAGAGTTGGCAGTCAGTGGAGTTCTGCGCTAAGTCACCCCCTCTTTCCTACTGGTCCCAGTCAACCTTCCGATTTCAGCGAGAATTCCTCCATTTTACGTATATACATGATTATACCTAAAACCATTTGTATTGAGATAAAGTAGTCCCTAACCAGTTCCTTGTGATAGCCAGTTTAGTAGCCAAAATTATAATAATGCATAGTATCCTGTCTGGTTGTCAAAATTTCCCAAGCCCTAAAAGAAATAAGGCAATGAACGGTGTCATTCTTTGAACTAGACTGAGTTGATCTAATACCTTAGCTACCTGATCCCATACTGTTTTTAGCTTACTAGAGATCCACCAAATATGTGGGACCCCTTCTGTGCACACCCTCTCCAACATATGGCTGCCTTCTGGGTAAACATTTTATGTACCTTGGTCGGGACCCTATGCTAGCGCAACAGCAGCTTGATGTACAGCTCGTACAAAGTTACATAATGAATTGCAGCCTTCGTGGCTTGTATAGCTTTTTGCCATTCTTTCTCAGTGTGAGCCCGCCCCATTTCCTTCTCCCAATCAAGGACATGGTAGGTTTTCGTAAATCCCTCCAAATCTATTAAAATGCTGTAGGGTAGCATTAGAGCTTTACTGAAGGATTTGGCAGTGGCCCATTGGCTTTCCCAATGTGTCATATCCCTTATATTTTCTTTCAGGAACCTCCATGTCAAGATCATGGATATTAATCTGAGGTACTCAAAATTATATTTCTTAGGGATATCAGAACTGGGAAACTCTGAGGCTGAAGTCACCAATTTTCCCCCTACAAACAAATCTTGAATCTTGTTAAGTCCCCACGAGAACCACCCCCGTGGATGAGAGTCCAGGTGACAGAGCAGCAATCCCTTCATAGAATTAGCAGGGGATGGGTGTAGTGCTACTTGCGCCAAATGTTTAAGGTCCCTCCAGCTCCTGAGGCACGCTTTCAGAATAGGATTATCCATTCCTATTAGCATGTCTGTGTGTTGTGGAATCCAAATGAGATCCTCAAGAAGCAGGCCTGCCAGAAGTATTGCTTGCTCAAGCTGTCTCCATCTTGAGTCTTCAGATGACATCCCCCAGGCTGCCATGTGGGACAACATTGCTGCCTTATAATATGTGCATACATTAGGGGCGGCCAGGCCTCCACTTAAAATAGGTTTCTGCAGTTGATGCATCGCAATCCTTGGAGGCTTGCCATGCGAGATAAACTTATTGAGCGCAGATTGAAAATGGTTTAGTATATATGCTTGGAATGAAAGTGGTATACACTTGAAGAGATAAGTCACTTTGGGCAGCAGCATCATCTTAACGGACTATATTCTCCCTATCCACGACATCTCAAATCATGCCCACTTGGAGGTGAGTTCTTCAAATTCCTTAAGAAGTGGGTAATAGTTTGCCTAAATTACCTTTTTTGGGGTCTTGTGAAAGGACCACCCCCAAATGCTTTAGCTGACTAGTAGACCATTTAAAAGGATAGGACTATTTTAGTCTGGAAAGTTGAGTTGGTGGAAGATTTAACGCCAAACTTCTGTTTTTGTGTAATTAAGCTTATAATATGATAGGCTTCAAAAATGACCAAAGATTTTAAACACTGCCAGTAGGGAAGTCTTAGAGTCTGTGATAAATAGTGTGAGGTCATCTGCAAATAGTGTGAACTTCTGTAAGGTGTCATGTATCAACAAACCCTAAACCTCTGTGCATTGCCTAATCTTGGCTGCCAAAGACTCTATAACTAGCACAAAGAGGAGGGGGGGCAGTGGGCACCCCTGCCTAGTCCCATTCAGGTTGTGAGCAAAATCCTCTACCCCTAACTCTAGCAGAGGGGTTTCGAGTATAAGGCCATGATGGTCGTGACAAAATGGGTCGGGAACCCAAAAGATCTCAACACCTCCTCTATGAACTCCCACCTCGCCCTATCAATTGCCTTTTCATTATCTAAAGACAGGGTGACCAGTGGGATGCCGACTCAGGGAAAATACCCGATAATTTGCACGTGTTGTCTGAGCCCTGTCTGCCCCTGGTAAAGCTTATCTGATCTAAATGTAAAAGTGAGGGGAGAAACCTGTTCAATCGATTACCCAATATTTTAGAGTAAATTTTTACATCTATATTGATCAAGGATATCGGCTTTCGCAGAGGCTTGGCTCTTTGCCTTGTTTGGGGATGGTTACAATTTCAGCTTCTAGATAATCTTTAGGAAAACATCCAGTCTCATAAGCTAGGTTAAAGACTTTTTTCCATGTTGGACTAATTGCGTCCGACAATTTTTTGTAAAAGATAGAAGTAAAGCCATCCGGTCCTAGAGCTTTATGGAGCTTTAGGCCCTTAATCAATTGAGTGACCTCCTCTATAGAGATTAGGGAGGACAACAGATCTCCCACCTCGTTTGAGAACTTATGCAAAATTAGATTGCGTCAAAAGTTCACAAGTTCCTTCCTAGGGGCAACCTGTATTTGCTCGGAAGATGAGATCTGATATAGATGGCTATAATAATCTGTGAAGGCCTCTCCAATGTCTCTGGGAGAATAACATCTCCCTTTACCCTTTCTAATATAAGCAACCCTGCTCATTAAAGTCCTCTGGCATAGTTTGTTTGCCAGTAGACGATCTGCCTTGTTACCTTTGTGGTAAGATTTCATCTTCAGATTTGCAAGATTCTTCTGAACTCTCTCCACCTCCAATTGCTGAATATGTTTTTTAATGGTCTGAAGTTCCTCAAGATCTGAAGGGGAGGAGGACTTCCTAAGGCGCTCTCTAATGGCTGCATATTTACCATATAGTTGTGCTAGTGCTTGTCCTCTGTTCTTTCTGTTTTGAGATTCTCTTTTAATAAAAATGCCTCTCATGTAGACCTTAAGGGCTGACCAGACTGTATGCATTGATATTTCCCTATCAACATTAACCCTCAAGAAGTCTTCTACTTCTTTAGTCCACTCGGACATTTAGATATCTTGTAATAAGTGATCCTGCATGCATCATCTCCTTGGCCCCCTGATAATGGCTGCTTGTTCAAGACTGAAAATAACAGCATCATGATCTGACCACATACAAGGTAATATAGAGGAGCTGTGTATCATCTGTAGTGCCCATGGGTCACAGAAGACATAATCCAATCTGGAAAAGGATGAATGTGTATAGACTAGAAGGCATGATCACATGCATCAGGATGCAGAGCTCTCTAAACATAATGGAAGTCAAATTGAATCATCCTTTTTGTAGATCCCTGCGACAGGGTATCGCAATTTGTATCTCCCACGGGGCCCGCCAAGCCAAGGAAATTTATTTTCTCTCCACTGGAGGTAATATCAGGCATTTACACACTTGGTGGATCCCCCCGGGCCAACCCCAAGAGATGCCCACCACAAGTAGGCATACAACATATACAATAATGAGATAGGCCTATTGGCCCTTGTCTAAGGCAAGTCTGATTCCAAACCTGCAGTATATTCACTTGACCATGGAGCGCCTGTACCCAGGTCCTCTCGGGCATATCTCCCAAACTATGTTCAAGTATACATCCATACGTTTTTATTAAAAGATATCACAGAAACAGCATATTAAGTAGCATATAAAATACCTGACTCATCATTGTTTCAATCTGGCCAAGGAGCACCCTTCCAAGAAATTCAAAGGCAAGAAAGTTAGTCATAATGAAATAAGGTGGGCCCTCTCCGGTAGCGGTCCCTGACAAAATGAAAACACACAGATGATTGCTAACATGGAGTCCAGGGATGGTAGTAACACTTGACTAGGCGTATATTCAACTGGGCTTGGAAGGAGCCCCAAAGGTTTAACTAGTAGGGGAGGCCAGTGTCTTCCAACTACGGCCCACATTTTAGGCGCTAACTAAACTTTGTACATTACAATTATACCTGAGAAGAACATTTTAAATAGAATATTCAATAACTGTAATATTCGCATCTAGTCATGGAGCACCGGCCCCAATTGTACTATGAGACCAGTACTAGTCTGCCAACTTGGGCGGGGCACCTCCAGTGGTAATCCATGTTCAGGTGAGAACACATAATTATTTATGAATATATACATCAATTAATAAATATACCAAGCAAACTAGGTTTAACAAAACCAAACTGAACCTTTCTAATGATGATTTGACCATGGGACATCCAACCCATGAGTCATAGTGAACCTAAGTACCTTTCAAAGTACTGGTTGGTATTCATCTTTCAAGTGCACAACATCTTCATGTATTAAGGTGTGGATTAGCAGGATTCCAATCTGGAGCAGCTGCCCTTAGGCCAGAATTCCCCCTATGTGGATGGTTGGGGATGTCTAGACCATTGTTGGACCTCCTTAGGGAATCGGGGTTCATGATCCAGCTGGTCAAGATGCCATGTCTTCTGGAGCTCCCGCCCCTGCCGAGGAGTCAGGATGGTATGTTGGGCCCCATCCTTAGTGACAATTAGCTTGGTCGGGAAACCCCATCAATACCTGATCTGATTGTTCCTCAGGACTCTAGTGACATCAGAAAAACTTTGTCTCTGCAACAAGGTGTAAGATGAGAGGTCTGGGAATAGAGAGACATCTCTGAACTGTCCATTCAGTTGTGGAGAATGCAACATAGCTCTCATTATTTTGTCTTTATATGAATAGTAATGTAGACAAACTATAGTGTCCCTTGGTTTTCCAGGAGGGAGATTTTTTTTATTTTGCCATTTTATGGATGCGGTTTATTCTCCCAGTGTCTCCAGCACAAGGGCCTAGGATTAACTGAAACAGGAGTACAGCATATTCCTCCAGCTCTTGAGGGGGTACTGAGTCGGCAATCCCTCTGAGTCTTATGTTGTTTTACCTGGAGTGGTCCTCCAGGTCTGCTAGTTTTGCTTCAAGAGATGAGACTAGATCTGCCAGGCTCTGAGTGTGACTGACCCAATTAGCATGATCTACCATGAGGTCTCCCTGCTTTCTTTCTATTATGTCAGGACGCTCATTAATGGTAGAAATATCTCTCTGTATATCTTCAAAAGCCCTCTCTAGCTTATCAAAGGGCCTTGTAAGGGTTTGGTTTTGGTTTTCAAACATGCACTGTATGGATTCAAGAGGCAAGGTAGGGGCATCTCCTTGGCTTTTCCCAGGGGTAGCTGAGTTTGAGTGCCTACCTTCTAGGTGGTCTTCAGATAGATCTGGAGGAAAGGACTCCTCATCATCCAACCTATTATTTTCATGCTCCCTGTGAGGCTGAAAATGGTCCATCACAGTCTTTTTACCCCCAAAGTTGTTTTTCTGCTTTTTTTCTAGCTTGCTGTGACATGTTGGTGTATATGTGTTTACCACAAGAATGCTGGGTCTCTGGGAGAGGGCCTGAAACACAATAGTTCCCCTTATATCCTCTGAAGTTCAGTCTCAATATAGTGCTTGACTGTTAGTGTTTGCTCCAAGTGTGTGTGTGTGTGGGGGGGGGGGGGGGGGGGGCAAGGCACTTTACACTTTCATCAGCTCAAGAGAAGGACACAGTAGTAGAAACACTGTAGAAAAAGACTTGCAATGATACAGAGCTGGGTGAATCCAGAACAGGCTTATCACATATCTTTAATCTGTCTGCTCTTTTGATGTCTTGCTTCCTCTTGAATATTTGTTGTGAACAAGTGGGAAGTGGAAGCTGTGTTATGTCTCTCTCCTGGGGAGTCTTTCACCTCATGACAATGCAGGGAAAAGGACGAGGGGTATAACCCACTAGGAACCACCTAGTGGGAAAGGGAGAAGAGGACACACAGCCCACTAATAGAAAATCACGATCTGCAGCTAGATGTGAGTTATACTGGAGAAACTGCTTGCCAGACTCTGATAGGAAAGTTAATGTGAGCAGGGAAGAGCACAGGAGATAAACTAATTAAAGATGGTGCTTCCCATCACGATCCAAATCTGAGGTTTCCCCCTTTGTACTCACTTCTTGCTCTCCATACAGATGTTGTGTCCCAAACTGTCGACAATCTATCTCAGGAGCTGACTGCCAGCCTACTGCTAATTCATCTGATTGAGTGGACAGCCTGAACTCTGGAGCGGAGCCCCGACCCTCCGGAGTGAATTAAGGTTGCAGGTCAAAATTGCTCCAAAGATCTGTGAGGCCTACATGAATCTGCGGCATGGTGAGGCCGGGCTATGTCCATGAAGCAGTAGAGCGAGGTGTTAGGCAAACCTCTGTGTTGTAGCTCGCTGCGGGGTCCAACACTTTAGGTTAAGCCTCCTTCTTCCACGGAGCTCATGACGTCAGGTATAGCAATGGCGCCTTTCGCGCCACTTCCCAGGCCAATTATGAATTCTTAGATCTTCTTGGGTACAGCCTTACCTCCCAGATTCTTTTCTCCTGTGGTCTGTCTCGAGAGAGAGTTAGTGGGAGTAAGTAGGGAGCTGAGTGTAAGACATACACTTATTGTTCTCCACTTTCAACCTGGCCTCCCTGAAGCAAGCGATCTACTGTTAGGAGGACAGAAGGAGAACTGCACTCAGGAGAGATCCTAGGAAGCTTAGATCTGTTGTCTCTACTATAAGCTAGTATAGTGTTTTACAGTTTTGGAAAAAAACAAAAACAAATGTACTACTCTGATATTATATATTATGCAGGAGCTCCGCTAAGATGCGTCCTCTCTCTTCCTTAGTTGGCTACGCCCCCCAAGATTAGGTTTTTATTTAATTTTACAGGTAAGATTTTTTTTATTTAAAGGGACAGTAAACACCAGAATTTTTGTTGTTTAAAAATGTAGATAATCCCTTTATTACCCGTTCCCCAGTTTTGCATAACCAACACAGTTATAATAATATACTTTTTTACCTCTGTGATTACCTTGTATCTAAGCCTCTGCAAACTGCCCCATTATTTCAGTTCTTTAGACAGATTTGCATTTTTAGCCAATCAGTGCTGACTCCTAGGAACTTCACGTGCCTGAGCTCAATGTTATCTTTGTGAAACACATGACCTAACGCCCTCTAGTGGTGAAAAACTGTCAAAATGCTTTCAGATTAGAGGCGGCCTTCAAGATCTAAGAAACTAGTACATGAACCTCCTAGATTTAGCTTTCAACTAAGAATACCAAGAGAACAAATCAAAATTGGTAATAAAAGTAAATTGGAAAATTGTTTAAAATTGCATGCCCTATTTAAATCATGAAAGTTTTTTTTTTACTTGACTGTCCCTTTAAAGGTAGTTAGGATTTTTTAAAATTAATTTGGGGTATTTTAATTTGGGTTAAAATAGGGGGTGTTAGATTAGGGGGATAAGATGTTAGTTTTTATCTTTGTGTTGTAGGTGGGTGGCGGTTTAGGGGTTAATAGTTTATTTAGGTACTTTGAGATGTGGGGGGATGGCAGTTTATGGGTTAATCATTTATTTAGGTACTTTGCAATGTGGAAGGATGGCGGTTTAGTGGTTAATAATGTATTTAGGTACTTTGCCATGTGGGGAGGATGGCGGTTTAAGGGTTAATAGTTTATTTAGATACTTTGCAATGTGGGGGATGTGGTTTAGGGGTTAATACTTTTATTTAGTGTTTGCAATGTTGGAGGATGGCGGTTTAGATGTTATTAGTTTATTTATGGGTGTAAGTGTACTTTGTAATGCATTTTTGTGCAATTTTTTATTTTCAGAAACCAGTTTGCCACAGCTCTTAAATCACGGAAAAGATTGAAGCGGAAAAGGCGATTGAGCTAGCGCAATCGCGATTTCGCAGCACTTGTAATATCAGCAGATTGAAAATGTTTTGCTAAATCACGATTTAGCTAGTGCAAAACCGTTTGCGCCAAACTTGTAATCCAGCTTAAAGACTGAAAAGGTTAAAAATAGTTTGATAGAGACAGTGGTGGGATTTTACCCTGTTTATCCATTTACTTCCTAATAACTTTACAAGTACAAAAACAAATTGCTATCATCCCTCTAATAAGTTCTCTATGCTTTAAAATTTTCAATAGGCTGGTTCATTTGTATATATTTTTAACAAGCTATTACTGATTCATTTACAGAGAATGATTTAATACTGCTGTTCTAACAACAGTGCTATATGATTCATCTCAGTTTTTAATATAGTTTGCTGAAGCCAGCACGATATACAATGTACATTAAAATAATGCATTAGTTCATGGAACAGTCATTGAAAGAACATGAGTCAGCTGATGAGTAAAGAACGGACACTGCTTATTTATATAAATGTCTAAAAATATAACCCTAGAAACATTAATTTCTAGTATGTTTAATATACAGTGGCTAATACTTCCAGACACAATTTTTATTTAAACTCATTTCCTTTTGAAAATGTTAAACTGTGGAAGAAATTCATCAACTATAGATCAGTAAATATTCTTCTCTAGAAGAGAGAGAAAAAAAAGCAAATGATAATCTATAACACAACAAATACATTTAAAGTAGGAGCTATTTAGCAAAAACGAGGATGAATCCATACAGGTACATTCAGAATTATAGATCAAATTATATAACCATTTAAAGATAACCTAATGCTAATGACTTTCATGCACTTTTCATTTACAATTTTTACTTCCTATTAATTTATTAGTGTTGTTAGGTGTACAACACCCTGGTTTCGGCATCAAGTTTCCATGATGATTGGAAGAGTCTTTAATGTGTTTGTTCCTCTTTAAATCATTATTTATTTGTGTATGTTTTGCTAATGAGGATCTGCTATTACTGATTAGGGTGATCTTTTTTTATTTTATTTTTGGACATCTGCCTTGTTCCACATGATCTTGCTTGTTTGTTTTTAAATTAAACTATCTCTTGACTACTCTTGTATCTTGGATACATTTCTTGTTTGCTTGCCAGTACTATAAATGACATTTTGCCTGCCTTACTTCCCCCACTCTAAGTTGTTGCCTGCTTAATCTCCTTCTGACCCAAGTACATCCATTTAATAACTATGGTGAGTGTTAATTCCAGATTTATGGTCATAACTAGCTTTATAGCTAGGGATGGGAACAAGGTTAAGGTTAAGGTTTAGGAAATAATGCAGTAGTTAGCTGCAACAATATGACTAGCAACACTTTGCAAGTATGCATGTATACCAGTCTATATATCTATTATCTATCATCTATCTATTTATCATCTATTAATCTATCCATCTATTATCATCTAACTAACATCTATCTATCTGTCTATCTATCTATCTATCTATCTATCTATCTATCTATCTATCTATCTATCTATTATCTATCATCTATCTATATATCTGTCTATTTATCTATCTATCTATCTATCTATTATCTATCTATCTATTTATCTATCTATCTATCTATCTATCTATCTATCTATCTATCTATCTATCTATCTATCTATCTATCTATCTATCTATTATCTATCTATTATCTATCTATCATCTATCTATATATCTGTCTATTTATCTATCTATCTATCTACCTATCTATATATCTGTCTATTTATCATCTATCTATCTACCTATCTATCTATCTATCTATCTATCTGTCTATTATCTATCTATCATCTATCTATATATATATCTGTCTATCTATTTATCATCTATCTATATATCTATCTATTTATCTATCTATCTGTCTATTATCTATCTATCATCTATCTATATCTATCTATCTATCTATCTATCTATCTATCTATCTATCTATATATCTATTATCTACCTATCTATATATCTGTCTATTTATCATCTATCTATCTATCTATCTATCTATCTATCTGTCTATTATCTATCTATCATCTATCTATATATATATATATATATATATATATCTGTCTATCTATTTATCATCTATCTATCTATCTATCTATCTATCTATCTATCTATCTATTTATCTATCTATCTGTCTATTATCTATCTATCATCTATCTATCTATATCTATCTATCTATCTATCTATCTATATATCTATTATCTACCTATCTATATATCTGTCTATTTATCATCTATCTATCTATCTATCTATCTATCTGTCTATTATCTATCTATCATCTATCTATATATATATATCTGTCTATCTATCATCTATCTATCTATCTATCTATCTATCTATTTATCTATCTATCTGTATGTTTTCTTTGTCAATTGTATTTAATGAAACTATAAAAAGATATGTTGCATTTTAAGTAATAAATACATTATTTCTGAAAAAAAAACTACAAAGACTTTAAAATGAGTCTAAAATTGTGATAACAGGATGAAGCTAAGCACTTGTCCATATTAATAAAGACTTTGGGATGATTATATCTCAGCTGAATTGTCATGGATTATGTATTTGACTGCAATAATGTCAGAGCTGACCCTACTGAAACTGCAGTAACTCTAGAATCAAGTTATCTTGATTCCTTGAAAACTATTGAGGGTTATAATGCAGTACTTTTTTATTTGTATAAGCAAATTGATAATACTGACAAATTGACAAGTACGTTTTGCATTTAATAGGACAACAATAACACTGTCTATTTATCAGGAATTATCAGTAATATTAATTTTAATAAATAAACTACATTCTATCTCATTGCAACACATAAATAAATAACGTTATTAACTATCAGCTAGATTACGAGTTTTGAGCGCTGTAGAGAAATTAACGAATGCAACAAAACTTACGTTATTTCATTTTCTATAGCGCTGCTATTGCAAGTTCCCAAACATACGACTTTTGCGTGCGATATGGTTGCGTTGAGCTCCATACCGCACACAATCAGAGCACTGCTGAGACATGCTCGTGCACAATTTTCCTATAGACATCAATGGAGAGAGCCGGCAAAAAAAGCCTAACATCTGCGATCGCGGAAACAAAAGTTTCGTAATGCAGCCCCATTGATGTCTATGTAGAAATTAAAATACGGTTCAAACCTAACACCCTAACATAAACCCTGGCCTAGATTTGGAGTTTGGCGGTAGCCGTGAAAACCAGCATTAGAGGCTCCTAACGCTGGTTTTAGGCTACCGCCGGTATTTGGAGTCATTCAAAAAAGGGTCTAACGCTCACTTTTCAGCCGCGACTTTTCCATACCGCAGATCCCCTTACGTCAATTGCATATCCTATCTTTTGAATGGGATCTTTCTAACTCCGGTATTTAGAGTCATGTCTGAAGTGAGCGTTAGAAATCTAACGACAAAACTCCAGCCGCAGAAAAAAGTCAGTAGTTAAGAGCTTTCTGGGCTAACGCCGGTTTATAAAGCTCTTAACTACTGTGCTCTAAAGTACACTAACACCCATAAACTACCTATGTACCCCTAAACCGAGGTCCCCCCAAATCGCCGCCACTCGATTACATTTTTTTAACCCCTAATCTGCCGACCGCCACCTACGTTATCCTTATGTACCCCTAATCTGCTGCCCCTAACACCGTCAACCTCTATATTATATTTATTAACCCATAACCTGCCCCCCACAACGTCGCAGCCAGCTACCTACAATAATTAACCCCTAATCTGCCGACCGCAAAGAGCCGCCACCAACATTATAGCTATGTACCCCTAATCTGCTGCTTCTAACACCGCCGACACCTATATTCTATTTATTAACCCTTAATCTGCCCCCCTCAACGTTGCCTCCACCTGCCTACACTTATTAACCTCTAATCTGCCGAGCGGACCGCACCGCTACTATAATAAAGTTATTAACCCCTAATCCGCCTCACTAACCCTATAATAAATAGTATTAACCCCTAATCTGCCCTCCCTAACATCGCCGACACCTAACTTCAATTATTAACCCCTAATCTGTCGACGGGAGCTCACCGCTATTCTAATAAATGTATTAACCCCTAAAGCTAAGTCTAACCCTAACACTAACACCCCCCTAAATTAAATATAATTTTAATCTGACGAAATTAATTAACTCTTATTAAATAAATTATTCCTATTTAAAGCTAAATACTTACCTGTAAAATAAATCCTAATATAGCTACAATATAAATTATATTTATATTATAGCTATTTTAGGATTAATATTTATTTTACAGGTAACTTTGCATTTATTTTAACCAGGTACAATAGCTATTAAATAGTTAAGAACTATTTAATAGCTAAAATAGTTAAAATAATTACAAATTTACCTGTAAAATAAATCCTAACCTAAGTTACAATTAAACCTAACACTACACAATCAATAAATTAATTAAATAAAATACCTATAATTATCTACAATTAAACCTAACACTACACTATCAATAAATAAATTAAATACAATTCCTACAAATAAATACAATGAAATAAACTAACTAAAGTACAAAAAATAAAAAAGAACTAAGCTACAAAAAATAAAAAAATATTTACAAACATTAGAAATATATTACAACAATTTTAAACTAATTACACCTACTCTAAGCCCCCTAATAAAATAACAAAGCCCCCCAAAATAAAAAAATGCCCTACCCTATTCTAAATTACTAAAGTTCAAAGCTCTTTTACCTTACCAGCCCTGAACAGGGCCCTTTGCGGGGCATGCCCCAAGAAGTTCAGCTCTTTTGCCTGTAAAAAAAACATACAATACCCCCCCAACATTACAACCCACCACCCACATACCCCTAATCTAACCCAAACCCCCCTTAAATAAACCTAACACTAAGCCCCTGAAGATCTCCCTACCTTGAGTCGTCTTCACCCAGTGAGCCAAATTCTTCATCCAAGTGGAGCAAGAAGATGTCCTCCATCCAGTAGAAGTCTTCATCCAAGCGGGGCAGAAGAGGTCTTCCATCCGATTGAAGTCTTCATCCAAGAGGCATCTTCTATCGTCATCCATCCGGAGCGGAGCGGCAGCATCCTGAAGACCTCCAACGCGGAACATCCATCCTGGCCGACGACTGAATGACGAATGACGGTTCCTTTAAATGACGTCATCCAAGATGGCGTCCCTCGAATTCCGATTGGCTGATAGGATTCTATCAGCCAATCGGAATTAAGGTAGGAATATTCTGATTGGCTGATGGAATCAGCCAATCAGAATCAAGTTCAATCCGATTGGCTGATCCAATCAGCCAATCAGATTGAGCTCGCATTCTATTGGCTGATCGGAAGAGGGGCTTAGTGTTAGGTTTATTTAAGGGGGGTTGTAATGTTGGGGGGGTATTGTATGTTTTTTTTTACAGGCAAAAGAGCTGAACTTATTGGGGCATGCCCCGCAAAGGGCCCTGTTCAGGGCTGGTAAGGTAAAAGAGCTTTGAACTTTAGTAATTTAGAATAGGGTAGGGCATTTTTTTATTTTGGGGGGCTTTGTTATTTTATTAGGGGGCTTAGAGTAGGTGTAATTAGTTTAAAATTGTTGTAATATATTTCTAATGTTTGTAAATATTTTTTTATTTTTTGTAACTTAGTTCTTTTTTATTTTTTGTACTTTAGTTAGTTTATTTCATTGTATTTATTTGTAGGAATTGTATTTAATTTATTTATTGATAGTGTAGTGTTAGGTTTAATTGTAGATAATTATAGGTATTTTATTTAATTAATTTATTGATAGTGTAGTGTTAGGTTTAATTGTAACTTAGGTTAGGATTTATTTTACAGGTAAATTTGTAATTATTTTAACTATTTTAGCTATTAAATAGTTCTTAACTATTTAATAGCTATTGTACCTGGTTAAAATAAATGCAAAGTTACCTGTAAAATAAATATTAATCCTAAAATAGCTATAATATAAATATAATTTATATTGTAGCTATATTAGGATTTATTTTACAGGTAAGTATTTAGCTTTAAATAGGAATAAGTTATTTAATAAGAGTTAATTCATTTCGTTAGATTAAAATTTTATTTAATTTAGGGGGGTTTTAGTGTTAGGGTTAGACTTAGCTTTAGGGGTTAATACATTTATTAGAATAGCGGTGAGCTCCAGTTGGCAGATTAGGGGTTAATGTTTGAAGTTAGGTGTCGGCGATGTTAGGGAGGGCAGATTAGGGGTTAATACTATTTATTATAGGGTTAGTGAGGCGGATTAGGGGTTAATAACTTTATAATAATAGCGGTGCGGTCCGGTCGGCAGATTAGGGGTTAATAAGTGTAGGCAAGTGGAGGCGACGTTGTGGGGGGCAGATTAGGGGTTAATAAATATAATATAGGGGTCGACGGTGTTAGGGGCAGCAGATTAGGGGTACATAGGGATAATGTAAGTAGCGAAGGTTTACGGAGCGGCAGATTAGGGGTTAATAATAATATGCAGGGGTCAGCGATAGCGGGGGCGGCAGAATAGGGGTTAATAAGTGTAAGGTTAGGGGCGTTTAGACTCGGGGTACATGTTAGAGTGTTATTTGCAGACGTAGGAAGTGTTTCCCCATAGGAAACAATGGGGCTGCGTTAGGAGCTGAACGCGGCTTTTTTGCAGGTGTTAGGTTTTTTTTCAGCTCAAACAGCCCCATTGTTTCCTATGGGGGAATCATGCACAAGCACGTTTTTGAGGCTGGCCGCGTCCGAAAGCAACTCTGGTATCGAGAGTTGAAGTTGCGTTAAATATGCTCTACGCTCCTTTTTTGGAGCCTAACGCAGCCATTCTGTGGACTCTCAATATCAGAGTTATTTTAAAGGTGCGGCCAGAAAAAAGCCAGCATTAGATATGCGGGTCGTTACCGACAAAACTCTAAATCTAGCCGTTAATGTCTAAACACCCCTAATCTGCTGCCCCTGACATCACTGACACCTGCCTACAGTTATTAACCCCTAATCTGCCGCTCATGATATTAACCCCTAAATCTACCAATATTGCTGCCACTAAACTACATTTATTAACCCCTAAACCGCCAGCCCCCCACATCGCAACAAGCTAAATTAAACTATTTTAACCCTAAACCTATCTCTAATGTAACCCTAATGTAACCCTTACACCCCCTAACTTTAACATAATAAAAATATAGCTAAATAAAATTTACAATTATTAACTAAATAAACCAATTAACCCCTAAACCAACACCCCCCCACATCACAACAAGCTAAATTAAACTATATTAACCCCTAAACCTAACCCCCCCTAACTTTAACATAATTAAATTAGATCTAAATTACATTTACAATTATTAACTAAATAATTCCTATTTAAAACTACAGTAAATACATACCTGTGAAATAAAACATAACCTGCCTTACACTAAAACCTAACATTGCCAAAAATAAAAAAAAACTGCCATTACAAAAAATAAAAAAACTATCATTACAAAAAAAAATTATCAAAAAAAAAAAAAAAGATTAATCCTATTCTAATACCCTTAAAAAAAACACCCCAAAATAAAAAACCCTACTCTAGAATAAACTACCAAGGCCCTTAAAAGGGCCTTTTGTAGGGCATTGCCCTGAGATAAACAGCTCTTTTACTTAAAAAAAACACCCCCTAAAAATATACATTGCACAAAATAACAAACAAATTATCAAAAATAAAAAAGAATTACACCTAATCTAATAGCCCTATAAAATTAAAAGCCCACCCAAAATAAAAAAAAAATAGCCTACAATAAACTACCAATAGCCCTTAAAAGGGCCTTTTGTGGGACATTGCCCCAAAGATATCAGCTCTTTTAACTGTAAAAAAAATACAAACACACCCCAACAGTAAAACCCACCACCCCCACAATCAACCCCCCCAAATAAAAACCCTAACTCTAAAATAACCTAAGTTAACCATTGCATCAGCCAATAGGATTCTTTCTACCTTAATTCCAATTGGCTGATAGAATTCTATCAGCCAATCGGAATTGAAGGGATGCCAGCTTGGATGACGTCATTTAAAGAAACCTTCATTCCAGAAGAGCAGTAGAATAAAGAGGATGCTCCGTATCTAATGTCTTGAAGATGGACCCGCTCTGCGCCGGATGGATGAAGATAGAAGATGCCGTCTGGATGAAGACTTCTGCTCGTCTGGAGGATCACTTTACCCGGCTTGGATGAAGACTTCTCCCGGCTTCATTGAGGACATCGGCCCGGTTGGATGAAGACTTCTCCCGATATTGTGATCTTCAAGGGGTTAGTGTTACGTTTTTTTTAAAAGGGTATTGGGTGGGTTTTAGAGTAGGGTTGGTTGTGTGGGTGGTGGGTTTTAATGTTGGGGGGGAATTGTAATTTTTTACAGGTAAAAGAGCTGATTACTTTGGGGCAATGCCCCGCAAAAGGCCCTTTTAAGGGCTATTTGTAATTTAGTTAGATAGGAGCGCCAAAGGAGGCTATCAGGAAGCTGATTGTAGACTATTTTTTGAGAATAACAAGCTCTCTGAAGTTTTTTAAAGTATTTTAAAGTTTCTCTATTTTTTTATATATTTTTTTATATTTTTTTATATGTTTTTTCAGTGATCACGTTTACTAGTTTGTGCACACACTAGCTATTTTTTCCGTTTTTTGAGACATCACCATTTTTGAAGGAACTATATATATTTTTAACCCCTTAATGACCACAGCACTTTTCCATTTTCTGTCCGTTTGGGACCAAGGCTATTTTTACATTTTTGTGGTGTTTGTGTTTAGCTGTAATTTTCCTCTTGCTCATTTATTGTACCCACACATATTATATACCGTTTTTCTCGCCATTAAATGGACTTTCCAAAGATACCATTATTTTCATCATATCTTATAATTTATTATAATTTTTTTTATAAAATATGAGAAAAAAATAGAAAAAAAACACTTTTTCTAACTTTGACCCCCAAAATCTGTTACACATCTACAATCACCAAAAAACACCCATGCTAAATATTTTCTAAATTTTGTCCTGAGTTTAGAAATACCCAATGTTTACATGTTCTTTGCTTTTTTTTGCAAGTTATAGGGCCATAAATACAAGTAGCACTTTGCTATTTCCAAACCATTTTATTCAAGACTAGCGCTAGTTACATTGGGACACTGATATCTTTCAGGAATCCCTGAATATCCCTTGACATGTATATATATTTTTTTAGAAGACATCCCAAAGTATTGATCTAGGCCAATTTTGGTATATTTCATGCCACCATTTCACCGCCAAATGCGATCAAATACAAAAAACTGAAATTATTTACAAACAGCTTGTGCAATTATGGCATAAATGGTTGTAAATTTTTCTCTGGGATCCCCTTTGTTCAGAAATAGCAGACATATATGGCTTTGGCATTGCTTTTTGGTAATTAGAAGGCCGCTAAATGCCGCTGCGCACCACATGTGTATTATGCCCAGTAGTGCAGGGGTTAATTAGGGAGCTTGTAGGGAGCTTGTAGGGTTAATTTTAGCTTTAGTGTAGTGTAGCAGACAACCCAAAGTATTGATCAAGGCCCATTTTGGTATATTGCATGCCACCATTTTACCGCTAAATGCGATCAAATTAAAAAAAACGTTGAATTTTTCACAATTTTAGGTTTCTCACTGAAATTATTTACAAATAGCTTGTGCAATTATGGCACAAATGGTTGTAAATCCTTCTCTGGGATCCCCTTTGTTCAGAAATAGCAGACATATATGACTTTGGCGTTGCTTTCTGGTAATTAGAAGGCCGCTAAATGCTGCTGCGCATCACACGTGTATTATGGCTAGCAGTGAAGGGGTTAATTAGGTAGTTTGTAGGGAGCTTGCAGGGTTAATTTTAGCTTTAGTGTAGAGATCAGCCTCCCACCTGACACATCAGACCCCCTGATCCCTCCCAAACAGCTCCCTTCCCTCCCCCACCCCACAATTGTCTCCGCCATCTTAAGTACTGGCAGAAAGTCTGCCAGTACTAAAATAAAAGGTTTTTTTATTTTTATTTTTATTTTTTTAAAGCATATTTACATATGCTGGGGGTGTAGCATCCCCCCTTAGCCCCCAACCTCCCTGATCCCCCCAAACAGCTCTCTAATCCTCCCCATCTGCCTTATTGGGGGCCATCTTGGGTACTGGCAGCTGTCTGCCAGTACCCATTTTGCAAAATAAAAAGTTTTTTTTTTGTTTTTATTTTTAGTTTCTGTAGTGTAGCTTCCCCCCCCCCCACAGACCAACCCCCACCACCTGCCTGATCTTTTTACTGCCAACTTTATTTCCCCTTTTTAGTAAATTTTAATGCTACTTTTTCTGTAGTGCAGCGGTTCCCACCCGCTCCCTCCCGTGCACGCGCAAGCCCCAACCTCCCGTGCACGCGCGCGCGCCCGTGCGCGCCCCCCGGGCATTCCCGCCCCCGATCCCGCCCCCCTCAGCATCATCCGGGGCCATCGATGGCCGCCACCCGCCTCCCACACCGGCTCCTATCCACCCACAAACCTAGCCGTTAATGTCCGGTGCAGAGAGGGCCACAGAGTGGCTCTCTCTGCATCGGATGGCTACAAATGGTTATTGCAGGATGCCTCGATATCGAGGCATCACTGCAATAACCGGAAAGCAGCTGGAAGCGAGCAGGATCGCTTCCAGCTGCTTTCCACACCGAGGACGTGCAGGGTACGTCCTCAGGCATTAACTGCCTTTTTTTTGAGGACGTACCCTGCACGTCCTCGGTCGTTAAGGGGTTAAATATGATTCTGTGTGGATTTAATTTTCTTTGCATAATCTTTGGATTTCATGTTTTTCACGGATTGAACTGTTTCCCACCAATTTGGATTGTCACCATTTTTTCTGGAGATCACGTTACTTTCCCACATTATATCTGTTTTTTATACTGCTATTTTTATACTGTTATCTTAATTAGAATATCTAGCATTTGTTATACAGTTGTTATATAATTGTCACAACATATTACAGTGCTTATATGCTGATCTCCCAAAGTATATTGCTTACATGCTGATTTCCCAAAGTATATTGCTTATAGGGTAATTTCCCAATATTAGGGTTTATACTATTTATTGACAAATTTCAGCCCACTCCATTATCATATGTATATTTTAATCATTGTCAATTTTCTACTCCTGCACACTTACACATCAAGCAGGTTTATTTATTAGAGAATAACCTGACAACGTGTTACGCTCCCCCCCTTTCTTGTATATGTGAAGATCTTGTCAGATAGACTTCACTCATTAAAAATGTTTTAGGGTAATACCGAAATATTGTTCTTAAGGTAATACCAATATTGATATGGATCCATATTTTTTATATAACTGATATTAAATTCTGTTATTTTATTTGAAAACGTATTTTCTGTGCCACTCATTGATTTCTCAAGCAATTCTTCAATGTAATATACATACAATTTTGACTTTAAACTTGCACTCTAATTAGTGAATGTTACCACAACCCCCAGTCTAAGGGTATATACGCTTGGACTTCACGCATTTAATGAATCTATTAACACATAAGATAGGACTATTCCAACCTCTATAGCCTAACTTCACACAGGACTAATTCCAATCCTGATTACATTAAACCAACCATTCCCTTAACCCTTGGCCTTGCCTCCTTTGGCGCTCCTATCTAACTATTTCTCTAACTATACTGCACACCGCGGGCATTTGGGGACCCTCCTTAGACAGGAGCTAAAGGTCATCCCATACACAAGCGCTGCAAGAAAAACAAGTCTGCTCTGATACTTTCTCCCCCATATCTTATAGCAGCTAGTATAACTAATAAGTAAGGGCTAACACATCAAGATGGATTTTACTAAATCATTAAGGAGAGAGATCACCTTAGAGATTAATGAGACATCCACTTCTACAAATCAAGGCTTATCAGGGTCTTTAGACTGTACATCTATATTCAAAAACCTGGAGAGACTATTAATCCAGGAAGTAAAATATAAGGCTGAAGTTATATTCCTAAAGAAATGTTTAGAGCTTAATATTATCCCAAAAGGGCTGACGATCAAGAAGGACTGTGCTTTTCAATCCGATAACCCAGAATTTATTAAACAATGGTCTAACGTACTCATCACAGCATCAAGATCCCTCATGGAAGCTATCATTGAGCATAGGGAATCTATCCTGAGCCGGGTTGACATAGAGATAAAGGTCAATGAAGACGAACTGGTTGGACCAGAGGGTCACATAATAGAAACGAAAGAGATTCTTGAGAAGAAGGAGAATCTGGATAAAAAGATCTCCAAAATTAGGGATGATATAATCAGTAAGAAGAGCAAAAAGTTGAATAGAGAACTCAATCTCATCAGGAATCAAAGCACCGATGAGAATAGCTCCACTGAAGAAACAAAGAGAGAAGTCGCAAATCCACACAACTCTGATGGCAGACCACCCACTGATGAGGAAGAATGGACTACAATCACCTATAAAAAGAACAGACCTCAACAAAGACTTCAGGATAGGGGGGAACGATATTCTGAGTACGAACCCCAAACTACTAGAGAAAGAAATAATGAACATGAATACAGACAGCAAATGAACCACCAAGGTTGGAATAAAGAGAGACACAACCATGGATATAACCATAGAAATCGGTGGGGAAACCATCGTCGCCAAAGAAGGGTAATGAACTACAGGGATAACAGAAATGGAGACTTCCACTATGAAAATGAGCCGAATCAATATAACTCCTACAGACAATATCAACAAAATGGAGGTTTCAACTTACCATATTGGAACCGTAATGGTGAGTCTGGTTATAGACAAAACCACTACCCAAGATGGAGAAATAACGAGAGACCAAACTATGGAAGAGGCTATGCTCAGCAAAATGATAGGAGACAGTATGAATTTGGATATGAGGGAGGACCATACACACCAAACAGGTTCAACAATCAACCGCACCAATATAATCAAGAACACAGCTTTCATAATCCTCCCAACAATAAGAGAGAATACCAAGGATACAAGAATAAGCCCAATATGAAAAGGATGAGACCCACAGAGGCAACACAGAACCAGACGTCCATTCAATTGGATAGGAGACAGATGAATATGCCACAGGCCAACAAAGTTAGTGTTGGAGATCACAGTGACACAGTAAAAGCCTCAGCTTCTGGACAACGCTTTTTAGAGGAACATCAGTTCACGACCAAAGAATTGGAAAGACCTTCAATGAAAAGGAAGAATTCCAACACAGACGAACTTCAAAACCCTATCGAAAAAAGAAAAACCCCAGAGGAAAGAGGGGTGGAAGGAGAGTAAACGGCCGAAAAGACCAAGACAAGTCTAAAAATCAAAAGGAGCAGGTTACCCCTAGAGGAATTTACAACCTTAGCACTGTGACTCTATCAGACAAAGAAAACTCGATCCTCAACTACGGCTTATCGTTTGCTCCATCCAAAAGCCTCAATAAGTTTGACACTTTTGTGAACATCAAACAATTCAAAAGGAAACTGACATTAAAACGTCACTTTATGAAATCTCCTCTAGAAATTGAAGCAAGACAAGAAACACAGCGCAGCACAGATCCTTACCAACATTCAGACCTGAAGCCCATCTCATCCTTTTATCCTATATCCAGTAAAGGCAACGCCATTGAAACTTTTGAGACAATGGTTTGTAGCGATCTGAGGAATATCAGCCAGAAACAGCTAACTAGACACAAGCATAACCTATCGAGGGGTCAAATGCAAACAATTAGAACATTAGAAAACAATCGCAACATAGTTATCAAACCGGCCGACAAGTGGGGCGGCATTGTAATCCTAAACAAAGAAGATTACAACACAGAGTGCAGAAGAATACTATCAGATAAAGATACCTACGAGGTCATGGGGAACAACCCAGTAGGAGAATACAAGAAGGAACTGGATAAACTTCTAGGTGAGGCCCACAGACAGGAGATCCTTAACCACAAGGAGTTCAGATACATTAGCGTAGAACATCCAATAACTCCAGTCTTTTATTACCTCCCTAAAATCCACAAGAGACTCCACAACCCTCCGGGAAGACCGATCATCTCAGGTATAGGGTCCATATCCAGCAATCTGTCAGAATATCTAGATAAAAACCTCCAGAAGTATGTGACACATTTACCATCCTATGTGAGAGACTCCACACAGATTTTGAATATCTTGGAGAAAACAGAATGGAAAGATGGTTACTTATTAGTCACGTGCGACGTAACCTCCCTATATACCAGTATACCCCACGAGGGAGGACGAGATGCCGTAGAACACTTCCTAAGAAAAGATCAAACAGTGCCCGATCTACAGAAAGAATTTATCCTGGCAGGGATAAGCTACATTCTGACACATAACTATTTCTCTCATGATGGAAGATTCTACAAACAGCTGTGCGGTACAGCTATGGGGACCAGGTTCGCGCCGAGCTACGCCAACCTCTATATGGGCAAATGGGAACAAATTTTCTGGGACTCTTGCCCAGCCGGCGCGGACCTGGTTTCCTATCACAGGTACATAGATGACATCCTCATGATATGGAAAGGTTCCAGAGACGACTTGGAACACACCTTAAGTGTCATGAATAAGAATATTAACAACTTAAAATTCACACATGAGATAAGTGACACTGAGATCACCTTCCTAGACCTCAGAATAACAGTTGAGAATGGGGAACTCAAGACCTCAACATATTTTAAACCAGTAGATTGTAACAACTACATCCACAGTGAAAGTTGTCACCATTCCAGATGGAAGGAAAATATTCCCAAGGGGCAGCTACTACGACTAAAGAAGAACTGCTCAGATCACAATCTTTGGGAGAGCCAGGCGGAAGAACTAAAAACACGCTTCCTGGATAGAGGATATGATGAAGGGAAACTCAATAAGGATATTGAGGAAGTCAGAAGTAGAGACCGCAAGGAGCTCCTTAAATATAGAGACAAGAGGAAGGAAACCAATACCAACACCAATTATATAAATGTCGCTTTCATCACACAATATAGCGAGAATAGACGCACCATCGAAAGGATACTGGAGAAACACTGGCACCTATTGAAAAATGACGATATCATAGGAGAAACGCTGACCAGTAGACCCAGATTCATCTACATAAAATCGGATAACCTCAAGAACATTATATCTCCCAGCATCCCTCGTCTGAGAACGACCCAAGTGAAGGATGTTCTAGGGAGAAATATCAAAGGATTCTTCCCTTGCCCTAGCTGCAAGGCGTGCAAAAGAGGACTGAAGACTAAGAACTTCCTCTCTCACAATTCCAATATCAACTATGAGATAAAGAACTTGATAAGATGCAGAACCAAAGGCGTAATCTACATAGTACAATGTAGCTGTGGCCTCTAATACGTCGGTCAGACCTCGAGATGTCTAAAAGACAGAATACGAGAACATCTGTTACAGATCGAACATGGCAACACCGACACTGCCCTATACAGCCATTTTTCCATCCATCATAGAGGGAACATCAAGGACCTTAGATTCTACGGAATCCAAATAATAAAACCAAACTGGAGGGGAGGCAATTATGAAAAAAAGCTCTTGATTGCTGAATCAATATGGATTTTTGATTTGGACTGTCTTTACCCAAAGGGTTTAAACAATAAGGAAGACCTTTGCCATCTACTAAATCTAAGACAATAACAACCCATGGAGACAAAGGTATCTCCCCAAGGTTCTGATGGAAGACCTCCTCTTTTAAGAAGCAAGTGACACAAACATGCAGGGCACCTATTCAGAGAGTTTCACCCCAAATGGAAAGGTCTCCATACCTCAAAGTAAAAGATTAAGCTCCAGAATAGGTTATATTTCACAACACCCAAAAACATTTCTATCATATCAATTAAACAATAGTTGATACAAATAAGATCTAGAAAACTAAAGGATGACAAACTAAAGAAATTTCATAGTCACTGTAAACACCTATGATTTCTGAAGTCCCCAAAAAATAAGGATAATAGACACATCATTCAGAAGCCTTATTATATCCTTCACAGACTTATATGTTTGGGATCCAACCGAAAATAGGAGCCACTCTCCCACACACAGTTTACTGATTTAGCAACAATTTAAACAGGCATCATACACAAGACATGTGAAGCCACGATGTGAGCCTAAGGAAAAACAAGCTACAATACAGTCCAAACCAACACATTGATATTGACCGCCCAGCTCTAGGAATATCAGAAATCCTTGCACAGACATATGATATGTTAGACCTCCCACATACAAAACTGTAGTCTGTAGATTTAAATCTCTACTAGATATTCTATCATTAGTTCAGCGACATACAATTCAATCCTCTAATCTCCACTTAGTATACGTAACAGTTATACGTTTTCCTTATTTAACAACTTTCTTTCATAATACTATATGTTCTACCCCCCATAATACAAGATGGGTCTATGCTTAATATAAATTAAGCGTAATACTACACACCACAGTATTTTCTTCTGAAGATTTTAGTAGAGTTTGATGTAAACCATAATATTATAATCCTATGACTTTTTACGGTATATAAACACAGGGCGAACTCCAATATCTCTAAAGGGATTTGGATCGCCTTAAACAAACAGAATAACCCCTTAAAAATATCTCTAATTCTTAATTAGAGGTTACAATTAGCCATATAAGGGTATTCTGGTCCATATTCTAACCAATCACCTATTTGAAACACAAACTATAATATAACCCGGAAGATAAACAATAGCAAAGGTTTGACGACCAAACCGGAAGTACGCAATTTTCATACTTCCGGTTTAATGCAACACAACATCCGGTGTAACCAAACCCACCAACAGGAAGTAGATTTGACTTCCGAGTAAAAGGGGACACATCAATATAATTGGGACAATTACGGACATATAGAAGAGCCCAAACAACACAGGTTAGTCCCACTAAATGGGGCTTTATGCCCAAACATATAAAAACAAACAAAAGAATACCAAATATGAAGACAAAAATACGATACTTGGACAATAACATAATAAGGTCCAACAGTAAAACAATTCCGGGTTACCATTTCCGGGTCACCATTTCCGGAATAGTAATTATTTGGCGCCAAAATTATGGCGCAATTATAGAAGATTATGATTGGATAGAAAAGTGTTTAAAGGCTGTTGCTCACCCATACCATATGTTAGTCTTGAGAAAGGCCTCTATTGCAGGCCGAAACGCGTCGACAAGTATATGGTGAGCATTATTCCTTTTAACTATTGGATATTAATAGCAATATCACACTATGTTGTTATATTTTGTTTACAGGTTTTGAGGATTCCCCAGGCACTTTCTTCTATTTTTGTTTTATTTTTAATCGAACTTTGTTTTTTATTCTCATTTTCTGAACTATTGTTTTTGCCATCTCAGGGACCTTTGCTATCAGGAAGCTGATTGTAGACTATTTTTTGAGAAGTATTTTAAAGTTTCTCTATTTTTTTATATATTTTTTTATATTTTTTTATATGTTTTTTCAGTGATCACGTTCACTAGTTTGTGCACACACTAGCTATTTTTTCCGTTTTTTGAGACATCACCATTTTTGAAGGAACTATATATTTTTAAATACGATTCTGTGTGGATTTAATTTTCTTTGCATAATCTTTGGATTTCATGTTTTTCACAGATTGAACTATTTCCCACCAATTTGGATTGTCACCATTTTTTCTGGAGATCACGTTACTTTCCCACATTATATCTGTTTTTTATACTGCTATTTTTATACTGTTATCTTAATTAGAATATCTAGCATTTGTTATACAGTTGTTATATAATTGTCACAACATATTACAGTGCTTATATGCTGATCTCCCAAAGTATATTGCTTACATGCTGATTTCCCAAAGTATATTGCTTATAGGGTAATTTCCCAATATTAGGGTTTATACTATTTATTGACAAATTTCAGCCCACTCCATTATCATATGTATGTTTTAATCATTGTCAATTTTCTACTCCTGCACACTTACACATCAAGCAGGTTTATTTATTAGAGAATAACCTGACAACGTGTTACGCTCCCCCCCTTTCTTGTATATGTGAAGATCTTTTCAGATAGACTTCACTCATTAAAAATGTTTTAGGGTAATACCGAAATATTGTTCTTAAGGTAATACCAATATCGATATGGATCCATATTTTTGTATATAACTGATATTAAATTCTGTTATTTTATTTGAAAACGTATTTTCTGTGACACTCATTGATTTCTCGAGCAATTCTTCACTGTAATATACATACAATTTTGACTTTAAACTTGCACTCTAATTAGTGAATGTTACCACAACCCCCAGTCTAAGGGTATATACGCTTGGACTTCACGCATTTAATGAATCTATTAACACATAAGATAGGACTATTCCAACCTCTATAGCCTAACTTCACACAGGACTAATTCCAATCCTGATTACATTAAACCAACCATTCCCTTAACCCTTGGCCTTGCCTCCTTTGGTGCTCCTATCTAACTATTTCTCTAACTATACTGCACACCGCGGGCATTTGGGGACCCGCCTTAGACAGGAGCTAAAGGTCATCCCATACACAAGCGCTGCAAGAAAAACAAGTCTGCTCTGATACTTTCTCCCCCATATCTTATAGCAGCTAGTGTAACTAATAAGTAAGGGCTAACACATCAAGATGGATTTTACTAAATCATTAAGGAGAGAGATCACCTTAGAGATTAATGAGACATCCACTTCTACAAATCAAGGCTTATCAGGGTCTTTAGACTGTACATCTATATTCAAAAACCTGGAGAGACTATTAATCCAGGAAGTAAAATATAAGGCTGAAGTTATGTTCCTAAAGAAATCACAGCATCAAGATCCCTCATGGAAGCTATCATTGAGCATAGGGAATCTATCCTGAGCCGGGTTGACATAGAGATAAAGGTCAATGAAGACGAACTGGTTGGACCAGAGGGTCACATAATAGAAACGAAAGAGATTCTTGAGAAGAAGGAGAATCTGGATAAAAAGATCTCCAAAATTAGGGATGATATAATCAGTAAGAAGAGCAAAAAGTTGAATAGAGAACTCAATCTCATCCGGAATCAAAGCACCGATGAGAATAGCTCCACTGAAGAAACAAAGAGAGAAGTCGCAAATCCACACAACTCTGATGGCAGACCACCCACTGACGAGGAAGAATGGACTACAGTCACCTATAAAAAGAACAGACCTCAACAAAGACTTCAGGATAGCGGGGAACGATATTCTGAGTACGAACCCCAAACTCCTAGAGAAAGAAATAATGAACATGAATACAGACAGCAAATGAACCACCAAGGTTGGAATAAAGAGAGACACAACCATGGATATAACCATAGAAATCAGTGGGGAAACCATCATCGCCAAAGAAGGGTAATGAACTACAGGGATAACAGAAATGGAGACTTCCACTATGAAAATGAGCCGAATCAATATAACTCCTACAGACAATATCAACAAAATGGAGGTTTCAACTCACCATATTGGAACCGTAATGGTGAGTCTGGTTATAGACAAAACCACTACCCAAGATGGAGAAATAACGAGAGACCAAACTATGGAAGAGACTATGCTCAGCAAAATGATAGGAGACAGTATGAAATTGGATATGAGGGAGGACCATACACACCAAACAGGTTCAACAATCAACCGCACCAATATAATCAAGAACACAGCTTTCATAATCCTCCCAACAATAGGAGAGAATACCAAGGATACAAGAATACGCCCAATATGAAAAGGATGAGACCCACAGAGGCAACACAGAACCAGACGTCCATTCAATTGGATAGGAGACAGATGAATATGCCACAGGCCAACAAAGTTAGTGTTGGAGATCACAGTGACACAGTAAAAGCCTCAGCTTCTGGACAACGTTTTTTAGAGGAACATCAGTTCACGACCAAAGAATTGGAAAGACCTTCGATGAAAAGGAAGAATTCCAACACAGACGAACTTCAAAACCCTATCGAAAAAAGAAAAACCCCAGAGGAAAGAGGGGTGGAAGGAGAGTAAACGGCCGAAAAGACCAAGACAAGTCTAAAAATCAAAAGGAGCAGGTTACCCCTAGAGGAATTTACAACCTTAGCACTGTGACTCTATCAGACAAAGAAAACTTGATCCTCAACTACGGCTTATCGTTTGCTCCATCCAAAAGCCTCAATAAGTTTGACACTTTTGTGAACATCAAACAATTCACAAGGAAACTGACATTAAAACGTCACTTTATGAAATCTCCTCTAGAAATTGAAGCAAGACAAGAAACACAGCGCAGCACAGATCCTTACCAACATTCAGACCTGAAGCCCATCTCATCCTTTTATCCTATATCCAGTAAAGGCAACGCCATTGAAACTTTTGAGACAATGGTTTGTAGCGATCTGAGGAATATCAGCCAGAAACAGCTAACTAGACACAAGCATAACCTATCGAGGGGTCAAATGCAAACAATTAGAACATTAGAAAACAATCGCAACATAGTTATCAAACTGGCCGACAAGGGGGGCATTGTAATCCTAAACAAAGAAGATTACAACACAGAGTGCAGAAGAATACTATCAGATAAAGATACCTACGAGGTCATGGGGAACAACCCAGTAGGAGAATACAAGAAGGAACTGGATAAACTTCTAGGTGAGGCCCACAGAAAGGAGATCCTTAACCACAAGGAGTTCAGATACATTAGCGTAGAACATCCAATAACTCCAGTCTTTTATTACCTCCCTAAAATCCACAAGAGACTCCACATCCCTCCGGGAAGACCGATCATCTCAGGTATAGGGTCCATATCCAGCAATCTGTCAGAATATCTAGATAAAAACCTCCAGAAGTATGTGACACATTTACCATCCTATGTGAGAGACTCCACACAGATTTTGAATATCTTGGAGAAAACAGAATGGAAAGATGGTTACTTATTAGTCACGTGCGACGTAACCTCCCTATATACCAGTATACCCCACGAGGGAGGACGAGATGCCGTAGAACACTTCCTAAGAAAAGATCAAACAGTGCCCGATCTACAGAAAGAATTTATCCTGGCAGGGATAAGCTACATTCTGACACATAACTATTTCTCTCATGATGGAAGATTCTACAAACAGCTGTGCGGTACAGCTATGGGGACCAGGTTCGCGCCGAGCTACGCCAACCTCTATATGGGCAAATGGGAACAAATTTTCTGGGACTCTTGCCCAGCCGGCGCGGACCTGGTTTCCTATCACAGGTACATAGATGACATCCTCATGATATGGAAAGGTTCCAGAGACGACTTGGAACACACCTTAAGTGTCATGAATAAGAATATTAACAACTTAAAATTCACACATGAGATAAGTGACACTGAGATCACCTTCCTAGACCTCAGAATAACAGTTGAGAATGGGGAACTCAAGACCTCAACATATTTTAAACCAGTAGATTGTAACAACTACATCCACAGTGAAAGTTGTCACCATTCCAGATGGAAGGAAAATATTCCCAAGGGGCAGCTACTACGACTAAAGAAGAACTGCTCAGATCACAATCTTTGGGAGAGCCAGGCGGAAGAACTAAAAACACGCTTCCTGGATAGAGGATATGATGAAGGGAAACTCAATAAGGATATTGAGGAAGTCAGAAGTAGAGACCGCAAGGAGCTCCTTAAATATAGAGACAAGAGGAAGGAAACCAATACCAACACCAATTCTATAAATGTCGCTTTCATCACACAATATAGCGAGAATAGACGCACCATCGAAAGGATACTGGAGAAACACTGGCACCTATTGAAAAATGACGATATCATAGGAGAAACGCTGACTAGTAGACCCAGATTCATCTACAGAAAATCGGATAACCTCAAGAACATTATATCTCCCAGCATCCCTCGTCTGAGAATGACCCAAGTGAAGGATGTTCTAGGGAGAAATATCAAAGGATTCTTCCCTTGCCCTAGCTGCAAAAGAGGACTGAAGACTAAGAACTTCCTCTCTCACAATTCCAATATCAACTATGAGATAAAGAACTTGATAAGATGCAGTACCAAAGGCGTAATCTACATAGTACAATGTAGCTGTGGCCTCCAATACGTCGGTCAGACCTCGAGATGTCTAAAAGACAGAATACGAGAACATCTGTTACAGATCGAACATGGCAACACCGACACTGCCCTATACAGCCATTTTTTCCATCCATCATAGAGGGAACATCAAGGACCTTAGATTCTACGGAATCCAAATAATAAAACCAAACTGGAGGGGAGGCAATTATGAAAAAAAGCTCTTGATTGCTGAATCAAGATGGATTTTTGATTTGGACTGTCTTTACCCAAAGGGTTTAAACAATAAGGAAGACCTTTGCCATCTACTAAATCTAAGACAATAACAACCCATGGAGACAAAGATATCTCCCCAAGGTTCTGATGGAAGACCTCCTCTTTTAAGAAGCAAGTGACACAAACATGCAGGGCACCTATTCAGAGAGTTTCACCCTAAATGGAAAGGTCTCCATACCTCAAAGTAAAATATTAAGCTCCAGAATAGGTTATATTTCACCACACCCAAAAACATTTCTATCGTATCAATTAAACAAAAAGAAATGTCATAGTCACAGTAAACACCTATGATTTTTGAAGTCCCCAAAAAATAAGGATAATAGACACATCATTCAGAAGCCTTATTATATCCTTCACAGGCTTATATGTGTGGGATCCAACCGAAAATAGGAGCCACTCTCCCACACACAGTTTACTGATTTAGCAACAATTTAAACAGGCATCATACACAAGACATGTGAAGCCACGATGTGAGCCTAAGGAAAAACAAGCTACAATACAGTCCAAACCAACACATTGATATTGACCGACCAGCTCTAGGAATATCAGAAATCCTTGCACAGACATATGATATGTTAGACCTCCCACATACAAAACTGTAGTCTGTAGATTTAAATCTCTACTAGATATCCTATCATTAGTTCAGCGACATACAATTCAATCCTCTAATCTCCACTTAGTATACGTAACAGTTATACATTTTCCTTATTTAACAACTTTCTTTCATAATACTATATGTTCTACCCCCCATAATACAAGATGGGTCTATGCTTAATATAAATTAAGCGTAATACTACACACCACAGTATTTTCTTCTGAAGATTTTAGTAGAGTTTGATGTAAACCATAATATTATAATCCTATGACTTTTTACGGTATATAAACACAGGGCGAACTCCAATATCTCTAAAGGGATTTGGATTGCCTTAAACAAACAGAATAACCCCTTAAAAATATCTCTAATTCTTAATTAGAGGTTACAATTAGCCATATAAGGGTATTCTGGTCCATATTCTAACCAATCACCTATTCGAAACACAAACTATAATATAACCCGTAAGATAAACAATAGCAAAGGTTTGACGACCAAACCGGAAGTACGCAATTTTCATACTTCCGGTTTAATGCAACACAACATCCGGTGTAACCAAACCCACCAACAGGAAGTAGATTTGACTTCCGAGTAAAAGGGGACACATCAATATAATTGGGACAATTACGGACATATAGAAGAGCCCAAACAACACAGGTTAGTCCCACTAAATGGGGCTTTATGCCCAAACATATAAAAACAAATAAAAGAATACCAAATATGAAGACAAAAATACGATACTTGGACAATAACATAATAAGGTCCAACAGTAAAACACTTCCGGGTTACCATTTCCGGGTCACCATTTCCGGAATAGTAATTATTTGGCGCCAAAATTATGGCGCAATTATAGAAGATTATGATTGGATAGAAAAGTGTTTAAAGGCTGTTGCTCACCCATACCATATGTTAGTCTTGAGAAAGGCCTCTATTGCAGGCCGAAACGCGTCGACAAGTATATGGTGAGCATTATTCCTTTTAACTATTGGATATTAATAGCAATATCACACTATGTTGTTATATTTTGTTTACAGGTTTTGAGGATTCCCCAGGCACTTTCTTCTATTTTTGTTTTATTTTTAATCAAACTTTGTTTTTTATTCTCATTTTCTGAACTATTGTTTTTGCCATCTCAGGGACCTTTGCTATCAGGAAGCTGATTGTAGACTATTTTTTGAGAATAACAAGCTCTCTGAAGCTTTTTAAAGTATTTTAAAGTTTCTCTATTTTTTTATATATTTTTTTATATTTTTTTATATGTTTTTTCAGTGATCACGTTCACTAGTTTGTGCACACACTAGCTATTTTTTCCGTTTTTTGAGACATCACCATTTTTGAAGGAACTATATATTTTTAAATACGATTCTGTGTGGATTTAATTTTTTTTGCATAATCTTTGGATTTCATGTTTTTCACGGATTGAACTATTTCCCACCAATTTGGATTGTCACCATTTTTTCTGGAGATCACGTTACTTTCCCACATTATATCTGTTTTTTATACTGCTATTTTTATACTGTTATCTTAATTAGAATATCTAGCATTTGTTATACATATAATTGTCACAACATATTACAGTGCTTATATGCTGATCTCCCAAAGTATATTGCTTACATGCTGATTTCCCAAAGTATATTGCTTATAGGGTAATTTCCCAATATTAGGGTTTATACTATTTATTGACAAATTTCAGCCCACTCCATTATCATATGTATGTTTTAATCATTGTCAATTTTCTACTCCTGCACACTTACACATCAAGCAGGTTTATTTATTAGAGAATAACCTGACAACGTGTTACGCTCCCCCCCTTTCTTGTATATGTGAAGATCTTGTCAGATAGACTTCACTAATTAAAAATGTTTTAGGGTAATACCGAAATATTGTTCTTAAGGTAATACCAATATCGATATGGATCCATATTTTTGTATATAACTGATATTAAATTCTGTTATTTTATTTGAAAACGTATTTTCTGTGCCACTCATTGATTTCTCGAGCAATTCTTCACTGTAATATACATACAATTTTGACTTTAAACTTGCACTCTAATTAGTGAATGTTACCACAACCCCCAGTCTAAGGGTATATACGCTTGGACTTCACGCATTTAATGAATCTATTAACACATAAGATAGGACTATTCCAACCTCTATAGCCTAACTTCACACAGGACTAATTCCAATCCTGATTACATTAAACCAACCATTCCCTTAACCCTTGGCCTTGCCTCCTTTGGCGCTCCCATCTAACTATTTCTCTAACTATACTGCACACCGCGGGCATTTGGGGACCCGCCTTAGACAGGAGCTAAAGGTCGTCCCATACACAAGCGCTGCAAGAAAAACAAGTCTGCTCTATTTGTAATTTAGTGTAGGGTAGGGCTTTTTTTTATTTTGGGGGGCTTTTTATTTTGTTAGGGGGATTAGATTAGGTGTAATTAGTTTAAAAATCTTGTAATTTGTTTATTATTTTCTGTAATTTAGTGTTTGTTTGTTTTGTACTTTAGATAATTTAATTTAATTGTATTTAATTGTATTTAATTTATGGAAATAATTTAATTATAGTGTAGTGTTAGGTGTAATTGTAACTTAGGTTAGGTTTTATTTTACAGGTACTTTTGTATTTATTTTACCTAGGTAGTTATTAAATAGTTAATAACTATTTAATAACTATTGTACCTAGTTAAAATAAATACAAACTTGCCTGTAAAATAAAAATAAACCCTAAGCTAGCTACAATGTAACTATTAGTTATATTGTAGCTAGCTTAGGGTTTATTTTATAGGTAAGTATTTAGTTTTAAATAGGAATAATTTAGGTAATGATAGGAATATTTAATTAGATTTATTGTAATTATATTTAAGTTAGGGGGTGTTAGGTTTAGGGTTAGACTTAGGTTTAGGGGTTAATAACTTTAATATAGTGGCGGCTACATTGGGGGGGGCAGATTAGGGGTTAATAAACGTAGGTAGGTGTCGGCAATGTTAGAGCCGGTAGATTAGGGGTTAATAATATTTAAATAATTTTTGCAAGGCGGGAGTGCGGCGGTTTAGGGGTTAATATGTTTATTATAGTGGCGGATTAAAAAGTGTAGGTAGGTTGCGGCGACATTGGGGTCAGCAGATTAGGGGCTAATAAATATAATGTAGGAGTCGGCGATGTTGGGGGCAGCAGATTAGGGGTCCATAAGTATAATGTAGGTGGCGGCGGTATCCGGAGCGGCAGATTAGGGGTTAATAATTATAATGTAGGTGTCAGTGATGTTGGGGGCGGCAGATTAGGGGTTAATAAGTGTAAGATTAGGGGTGTTTAGACTCGGGGTTCATGTAAGGGTGTTAGGTGTAGAAATAAAATGCATTTCCCCATAGGAATCAATGGGACTGCGTTAAGGAGTTTTACATTGCTTTTTTGCAGGTGTTAGACTTTTTTTCAGCCGGCTCTCCCCGTTGATTCCTATAGGGAAATTGTGCACGAGCACAATATACCAGCTCACCGCTAACATAAGCAGGGCTGATATTGGAGTGCGGTAAAGAGCAAAATTTTGCTCAACACTCACTTCTTGTCTGGTTTGTAAAAACCCATAATACCAGCGCTGTCTGTAAGTGAGCGGTGAGCATAAACTGCTCATTAGAACCGCACAGCCTCTAATGCAAAACTCGTAATCTAGGTGTAAGTAAACAGTGCACACATTAATAATTAATCATACATATATGGTTATTTCATTTTAACAGTATTACATAATTTTAAAATTCAATTATATTGTACACATCAATATTAAAAGTGGAAACCCAAAGGAACACATTTTGCATATATATTGGTTTTTTTATGGTATAAAAACTAATATCATTCATATAAATCTCACTTAAAAATTATGTATTTTAAGAAATGATATGTTAAGCTTAAAAGTATTGGAGCTATGGTTTCTCAACTAAAACTTCTATTAAATAAATTTAGCTAAAAACAGCTGTTTGATTTTATGTAATATAAGCAATTTCTATATTAATAAATATTGATTTAGTATATTGATTCTAAATAAGTAGCTACTCTAAATGGAATTTTTTAATATGTTGTGCAGTACAATAATTCAATATCTTTTTTTCCCCCCACAAATACGTAATTCAAATTACTAGTAGTGTCGTAACCTTGTTACATTTAGTTGTAATGCCAGGATAGAAACATACAAACATTCCTTTTAAGTAGATCTGATAAATATATACGGCTAGATTACGAGTTTTTGTCGGTAAGGCTTGCGGCTCTAACGCTCCTTTTTTTTCCACCGCTACCTAAAGCCAACGCTGGTATTACAGTTTTTTTTTTAAAAAAAAGGTGAGAGTAGAGCAGAATTTAGCTCCACATCTCACCTCAATACCAGCGTTGCTTACGGTAGTGGTAAGCTGGCTAAACGTGCTTGTGCACGATATCCCCATAGGAAACAATGGGGCTGAGGTGGCTGGAAAGAAAACCTAACACCTGCAAAAAAGCAGCGTCCAGCTTCTAACGCAGCCCCATTGTTTCCTATGGGGAAAGAAAAAATATGTCTGCACCTAACACCCTAACATGAACCCCGATTCTAAATACCCCTAATATTACACTTATTAACCCCTAATCTGCCGCCCCCGACATCGTCGCCACCTGCATTATATTATTAAACCCTAATCTGCCGCTCCGGACACCGCCGCCACTTACATTATAGTTATAAACCACTAATCTGCTGCCCCCAACACCGCCCCCACCTACATTATAGTTATTAACCCCTAATCTATGCCCCAACATCGCTGCAACTATATTAAATTAATTAACCCCTAATCTGCCGCTACCAACGTCGCCGCTACTATAATAAAGTTATTAATCCCTAAATCTAAATCTAACCCTAACACCCCCCTAACTTAAATATAATTTAAATAAATCTAAATTAAATAACTACAATTAAATATATTATTCCTATTTAAAACTAAATACTTACCTATAAAATAAAGCCTAAACTAGCTACAATATAACTAATAGTTACATTGTAGCTATCTTAGGGTTTATATTTATTTTACAGGCAACTTTGTATTTATTTTAACTAGGTACAATAGTTATTAAATAGTTATTAACTATTTAATAACTACCTAGCTAAAATAAGTACAAAACTACCTGTAAAATAAAACCTAACCTAAGTTACAATTACACCTAACAATTACACCTAACACTAAACTATCATTAAATTAATTACCTAAACTACCTACAATTATTTACAATTAAATACAATAAACTAAATTACGAAAAAAAACAAACACTAAATTACAGAAAATAAAAAAATTACAAGAAGTTTAAACTAATTACACCTAATCTAAGCCCCCTAATAAAATAAAAAAGCCCCCCAAAATAATAAAATGCCCTACCCTATACTAAAATACAAATAGCCCTTTAAAGAGCTTTTTGCGTGGCATTGCCCCAAAGTAATCAGCTCTTTTACCTGTAAAAAAAAAAATACAATACCCCCCCAACATTACAACCCACCACCCACACACCCCTACTCTAAAACCCACCCAATACACCCTTAAAAAAATCTAACACTACCCCATTGAAGATCACCCTATCTTGAGCCGTCTTCACCCAGCCGGGCACAAGGTGTCATCTGATCCGTCCAGTAGTCTTCATCCGATGGGTCAGAAGAGGACATCCAGAATGGCAGAAGTCTTCATCCTATCCGGGCAGAAGAGGACATCCGGACCGGGAGAAGGCTTCATCCAAGCGGCATCTTCTTTCGTCATCCATCCGTCGAGGAGCGACTCCATCTTGAAGACATCTGGAGCATCCTTCCAGTACGACGACTAACGACGAATGACGGTTCCTTTAAATGAAGTCATCCAAGATGGTGTCTCTCGAATTCTGATTGGCTGATACGATTCTATCAGCCAATTGGAATTAAGGTAGGAAAAATCTGATTGGCTGATGCAGTCAGCCAATCGGATTGAAGTTCAATCCAATTGGCTGATTGGATCAGCCAATAGAATGCAAGGTCAATTCTATTGGCTGATCCAATCAGCCAATCGGATTGAACTTCAATCCGATTGGCTGATTGCATCGACCAATCGGATTGTTCCTACCTTAATTCCGATTGGCTGATAGAATACTATCAGCCAATCGGAATTCAAGGGACGCCATCTTGGATGACGTCATTTAAAGGAACCGTTAGTCATCGTGCTGGAAGGATGCTCCGCGCCGGATGTCTTCAAGATGGAGTCGCTCCTCGTTGGATGGATGAAGCTAGAAGATGCAGCTTGGGTGAAGCCTTCTCCCGGTCCGGATGTCCTCTTCTGCCCGGATAGGATGTAGACTTCTGCCGGTCTGGATGTCCTCTTCTGCCCCATCAGATGAAGACTACTGGACGGATTGGATGACCACTTGTGCCCGGCTGGGTGAAGATGGCTCAAGGTAGGGTGATCTTCAAGGGGGTAGTGTTAGGTTTTTTTAAGGGGTTATTGGATGGGTTTTAGAGTAGGGGTGTGTGGGTGGTGGGTTGTAATGTTGGGGGTATTGTATTCTTTTTTTACAGTAAAATAGCTGATGAATTTGGGGCAATGCCCCTCAAAAGGTCCTTTTAAGGGCTATTTGTAATTTAGTATAGGGTAGGGCATTTTATTATTATTTTTTTATTTATTTTATTAGGGGGTTTAGATTAGGTGTAATTAGTTTAAACTTCTTGTAAAAAAAATTTCTCTGTAATTTAGTGTTTATTTTTTTTGTAATTTAGTTTATTGAATTTAATTGTAATTAATTGTAGGTAGTTTAGGTATTTTATTTAATGATAGTGTAGTGTTAGGTGTAATTGTAACTTAGGTTAGGATTTATTTTACATGTAATTTTGTAATTATTTTAGCTAGGTAGCTATTAAATAGTTAATAACTATTTTATAACTATTGTACCTAGTTAAAATAAATACAAACTTGCCTGTGAAATAAATATAAATCCTAAGCTAGCTACAATGTAACTATTAGTTATATTGTAGCTATCTTATGGTTTATTTTACAGGTAAGAATTTAGTTTTAAATAGGAACAATTTTAAAAAATTTGTTAAATTTATTTTGTTTAATTTAAATTATATTTCAGTTGGGGGGGTTAGGGTTAGATTTAGACTTAGGTTTAGGGGTTAATACCTTTAATATAGTAGCGGAGACGTTGAGGTGGCAGATTAGGGGTTAATAAATGTAAGTAGGTGTCGGCGATGTTAGGGCAGGCAGTTTAGAGGTTAATTAAATTTAACTAGTGTTTGTGAGGCGGGAGTGTGGCGGTTTAAGGGTTAATAAATGTATTAAAGTGTTGGAGATGTCCGGTTGGCAGATTAGGGGTTAATAAATATAATGTAGGTGTCGGCGATGTTAGGGGCAGCAGATTAGGGGTTCATAAGTTTAATGTAGGTGGCGGCGATATCCGGTCGGCAGATTAGGGGTTAAAAAAATGTATTATAGTGTTTGTGATGTGGGGGGGCCTCGGTTTAGGGGTTAATAGGTAGTTTATAGGTGTTAGTGTACTTTGTAGCACTTTAGTTAAGAGTTTTATGTTCCAGCGTTAGCCCATAAAACTCTTAACTACTGACTTTTAAATGCGGTAGAAGTCTTGACAGGAGAGGGTGTACCGCTCACTTCTTCCAAGACTCATAATACCAGCGTTAGGCAAATCCCATTAAAAAGATAGGATACGCAATTGACGTAAGGGGATTTGCGGTAGCTTCGAGTCGTGGAAAAAAAGTGAGCGGTAGACCCTTTCCTGCCTGACTCGTAATACCAGCATTAGATAAAAAGCATCTTTGGGACCTCTCAATGCTGTTTTTTAAGGCTAACGCCAAACTCGTAATCTAGGTGATAGTTTGCATTGCTTAAATTATCTATTTGCTTTATTACTTTGCATTAACTCAGGTTTGGATAGATTATATTACTGTAATTATTGATGTAATTTCCAGTTCCCAGGTGCCAGTTGATCAAAAATGTGCAGGGCAAGGTTTAGGTGTTAATAACTTTAGTATAGTGGCGGAGACGTTGGGGGCGGCAGATTAGGGGTTAATAAGTGTAATGTTGGTGTCAGCGATGTCGGAGGCAGCAGATTAGGGGTTAATAAGTGTAATGTTGGTGTCGGCGGTGTCAGGCAGCAGATTAGAGGTTAATATGTGTAATGTAGGTTTCTGCGATTTCGGGGGCAGAAGATTAGGGGTTAATATGTGTAAGATTAGGGCTGTTTAGACTCAGGGTTTATGTTAGGGTATTAGGTATAAACATATATTTTCTTTCCCCATAGGAATCAATGGGGTTGCGCTACGGAGCTTTACGCTCCTTTATTGCAGGTGTTAGGCTTTTTTTAGCCGGCTCTCCCCATTGATGTCTATGGGGAAATTGTGCATGAGCACGTAAAACCAGCTCAAAACAGCGCTGGTATTTGAGTGCGGTATGGAGCTCAATTTTGCTCAACGCTGCAATATTGCCTGCTAACGCAGGGTTTTTGCAAACCTGTAATAGCAGTGCTATAGGGAGGTGAGCGGTGGAAATAACTTGCAAGTTAGTACCAAGACGCTCATAACGCAAAACTCGTAATCTATCCGTATATTATTTTTTTTCTTTTTTCTTTGCAGAACAGTTATTTTATGATCTTTAATGCAATTAAACTATACTTTTTATTGCATATTTTTATTTCAAGGTTTCATTTATTCTTTTTAAAAAAAATTAAATTACGATTTTTTGCAAATCCTAACGTATGCATCGCTTTCACATACTTCAAAGTTGATGGTACAAATAAAGATTGATGACATTGAAGTTGTACAATCTACTCAAAGGATTGACACGGATTAAAAAAGGGACTTTTTTCTTCAAAACATAACCAACTAACTCTGTGCAGAGTAAAGATAAAAGAATCATCACGGAACTAGTTCCCATAGTAGTTTATGCAAAAAGTTACGACACCAACTTGGAATAACCAACTAAACAGAGCTATACAGACACCTGTGCCCGGCTGAATATACAGCAAGTTTCCAAACTGGAGTAAGGTAGGCACATAGAGGTGTAATAGCCCGTTATAGTGAGGCACTTTGTTGTAACACTATTCTAAAGAAAATCTGTAAGAATAATCTGTAATATTAAGGGAATGGATAACTGGACATCCATCTGAAAGCTCATTATAACAAGTCAGCAAGGACTTACTAAAGACTCTATACGTCTGTCCTTGGAATATATTTTTATTACTATCCACTATATTTTTATCCACTATATCCATATCTATAAGAAGGATAAGCAGAGTCTATATGGATCAGGAACGGTGTACATTCCTTCCAACAAAAGGACATTTTTATACATTTTTTTATACATTCTTTTAAAGTGCTAAATATATTGCAATATTTATGATATGCAATTAATTGTGAGGTACAAAGTGGCAATTCACATTTTGATAAATAAGGTAATATTGTCTAATTCAAATAAGGTGGATATTGTTTAAATATAAGTGTTTATATATACATATGACCGGTCATATTCAGGAATAACTTATATTTTAATGCAATTATGTATATCACACTAATCTATTAGTGCAAGTGTGTATATCACACTATTTAATTGTGTACATCACACTATCGGCTAAATTAAGAGTTGTGCATTAGGCTGAAAAAGCAGCGTTAACAGGTCCAAACGCTGCTTTTTCACTACCGCTGGTATTAGGAGTCTTGCAGGTTTAGGGGCATGGCACACTTCTTTGGCCTTACCGCAAAATGACTTACGTAAACTTTGTAAAGTCTTTTTTCTATGGGACTTCCATAGCGCCGGTATTACGAGTCTGTCCTGGGAGGCCAAAAAGTGAGCGGTACACCCTCTACCTCCAAGATCCCTAACGCATTTTAAAGTCAGTAGTTAAGAGTTTTATGGTACAACGCCGTAACATAAAACTCGTAACTAAAGTGCTAAAAAGTACACTAATACCCATAAACTACCCAAAGCCCTCCCGCATCACAAACACTAAAATAAACTTTTTAACCCCTAATCTGCTGCTCCGGACATTGCTGCCACTAGAATAAACATATTAACCCCTAAACCACCGCACTCCCGCCTCGCAAACACTATTTAAATATTATTATTTTTTTTATTTTTTTTTTAAAACTTTTATTTATATCCAGCAATGTATACAATCATAAATATTTACATGTCTTAGCTCCACACAGGGCAATACAGTATATGATCATGCAAGAGATAGACAGTACATAATTGGAACAGCATTGACATTGCGTGAGATATATTAGTATAAACTCTTCTACTGTCTACTACCAGTAATTGTTATCGTCAATAGGGTAGTTGTATACAACGTTGGGGTTTTTCATTATTATTTTTTTTTTTAACATGACATGACAACACAAAATAATGATAAGAAAAAAAAAAAAAGAAAAAAAAAAAGAAAACTAATGCTTTCTGTCACGGAAAATAAATATATATCTCCTTTGGTAGCTAATGTGGAGAACCTACTAACCAAACATAATGACCAAAGTATTAAAGTCTATTTCAAACTAAGTTTACAGCAGCATTCAAACAGAAAAAAACCAGGATAATTCAGCCAGTATTAATTTGAATGCTTTTCCCTTTTGCTCCCACATGAATCATAGGGAGACAATTTAAATGTGAAAGATAGCTATATGTCTTTTCTTGTATTCTTCATAAAAAAAAAAAAAAAAAAAAAAAAAAAACGTCCTCAACGTCCTCCGAGCCCACAAGGCTCCATCTTAGAAGCGGTAGCTCATAACTTTAGGGGATATCTCTAAAATTCCTTATCCAGGATCCGGGGAATACTTGAAGCAAGACTAGCTCAGTGACGCTGATAGAGGAGACAAATGGAGACAAGATCCGCTGCTGAAGTTGCAATGAATAAGTCTTAATAATGGGCGCCCAATCTAACAAAAATATCTTAATTTTTTCTCTGAGGCTTGTGAGAGATGGAAAGATTCATATATAATTTGGGAGTGTATCCCTTTAAGAATTACCCCTAGGCTAGAAGGCTTCTTAGCAATCCAGGATTTGAAAATATTATATCTAACAATTAATATGATGGTATTCAAAATCTGAAATTTAGAATCTGACATGGGATTAGTTATCAAACATATTATATCTTGCAGAGAGAGCGAGTAAGCCCCATTATAGAGCCTATTAAACCAATACTGGACTTTCTGCCATAATTTTTTTTATTTTAGGGCAGTACCATAACATATGTATAAGGTCTGCTTTGCCATATAAGCACCGCGGGCAATCGGCCTTTTTAAGAGGGTAAAATTTCGCTAACCTAGAGGGAGATAAATAAAATGTATTCATTAATTTAACATGAGATTCTTTCCAATTTACCGTGATAGGATAATTAGCTACCAATTTGCAACTACGAGAAATCATCTCTTGATCAATTGTAGGGATACAGTTTATCCATGAATTAACCAGTTTGTCGCTCAACAGGGTGCCCTGTTTAGTGAGCATTATATCATAAATTAAGGAAATTGATGTGTCTCCAACTATAAATTTTTGGATAAAGATCTTGACCTCGGACCACTCAGACCTAATTGAAGAATACCAGCTTTGGGAGCTAACATAATGACGGACCTGGAAATAAGCAAACCGATTCCCTGTACCTAGCGAGTATTTTGAGAAAATAGTTTCCCAAGGAAGAATCTGGCATTGATCATCCAATAGCTGAACAATATCCTTAAGGCCTCTGTCCTGCCACTCTAAAAATACTTTTTGGTCTGTTCCCGGCAAGAAAAGGGGGTTAGCTCTTATGGGTAAAAAATCTGAAAAAAAGGATTCAATGCTAATATAGCACAAAACTTCTGCCATGCATATATCAGGTTTTTGAAAGATTGTAATATAAACACTTCTTGCGGTAGTTCTTGTAGTGGGCAGTGTAAAAGAGCCTTCAAAGACCAAGGGTGAATCAGTCTGGATTCATACTCAAAAGAGGTAACCCTATTTGTTTGTGCTATCCAATCTATAGCTACTTTAAGCAAGGTTGCGATATTGTAATATCTGATGTTAGGAAGCGCTAGCCCCGCGTTATCAAATTTTTGAGACAATTTTTCCAATGATATACGTGGTTTTTTAGCTTTCCAAATAAACTTGGAAAACCAAGAATTCAATCTACTTAGATCTTTATTTGTAAGAATTAATGGGAGATTTTGTATAGGATAAAGAATCCTTGGAAAAAGTATAGTTTTGATCAGAATGACAGATGCAGAAATGGATAAAGGGAAAACCTTCCATAACTCAAGATCTTCTTTGATCTTCTGAAGAAGCGCATCAATATTAGCGGAGTACCAGTGTTTGGGGTTTTTGTGAATCTCCAACCCCAGATATTTTATGGCAGAAACTGTACGAAACATTAAATAGCTTTGTCGATTAGTTTCTTTGCTTAGCCACATAAATTCGCTTTTATCCAGGTTGGACTTATATCCCGCAAAGGAGCTAAACTCCTCCAATATATCTATGACCTTAGGGATTGTATCTCTGGTATTCTGCAAACATATTAGAATATCATCCGCATAAAGTAAGACTTTTAAATTTGGGTCTAGATCTGGTATCCCCAGCAGGATTTCTCTCAATCTGGTTGCCAACGGTTCAAGAGCAATATTGAACAAGAGGGATGAAAGAGGACAACCCTGTCTTGTTCCTCTTTCTAATATTATCTTAGGAGAAAGCACCCGCTTAACCAGCAGAAAAGATTCTGGCTTCTAAAGGATTTTCTGAAAGAAATATAAGAAATTATCTGCAAAACCACATTTCTCTAAGGTTTTAAAAAAATGAGTCCACGCTATACTGTCAAAAGCCTTGACTGCGTCCAGGGTAAGAACTGCATTATCATTTAGCTTATTTCTATCTTTGAACTGATCGCTGTTCCAGCTATAGTCAACCAACGTGGTTAATCTCCTGATATTTTTAGTAGAATTTCGCGCGGCCATAAATCCGACCTGATCGGGATGTATAAGTTTGTCCAAACACCCTGTAAGTCTACCAGCAACAATAGACATTAAAATTTTATAATCCGCATTAAGGACGGAAATTGGCCTATATGAAGCTGGGTCTTCTGGGTTCTTCTCTTTTTTCAGTATTAATGATATATTTGCCGCTGCGAACCGACCTGAAATTGGTTTATTAGTAATATAGTAATAGTTAAACAATTTCTCTAAGACTGGAGTTATTTCCACCGCTAGACTTCTATAGAACTCCGCAGGAAACCCATCAGGGCCTGCGGCTTTATTCAATTTGGATGAACTAATAGCTTTTAATATTTCTTCAGAAGTGATCGGAGCGTTCAGGGATTCTAATTCTACTTTCTGTAACTGGGGAAGGATAACCTTATCCCAGAAATTTGCTTGGTTAGTGGAGTTACTTTCCTGTTTAGAATATAATTGCTTATAATACTTAAAAAAACTTTGCATATCTCTTCTGTGTTGGTATATCTTGTATCTCCTTCCCTAATACTAGAGATCAAATTCTTCTTCTTCCTTATTTTAACTAATCTAGCTAAATTTTTAGCAGAGCTACCGTGAAAACTTCTGAAATATAGATTGATTTTGGCCTCATCTTCTAAATGTTTTTGAGCTACAAATAAATCCCTCTCCTTTCTTAGAGCTATATAGTTATCCCAATTCCTAATGGATCGATCTCCATGATATTTTTTATACGCATTTTTAACCTGTTTAGTAAGTTGTAAGTCTTGGGCACGTTGTTTCTTGTTTTTAATATCTAGAAATGACATAATTTCACCACGTAAAACCGCTTTTGAAGCCTCCCAAAAGGTTTCAATCTTATGAAAATAAGAAATATTACGTGTACTATAATCCTTCCAAGTCTGTTTTAACCAGTGACTATATCTAGGATTATTGTAAAGATAACATGAATAAAAAAAAGCCCTGGGCGTTTTAAATTTATTACTATCGTGGGATTTCAAAGTTAAAGATATGATTGAGTGGTCCGAGGTCATGATCTCACCAATTCCAGTCTCCACTTTACAAATTGAAAGTGGTTCGGAAATTAGAAATAAATCTATCCTGGTGAATGTCCTGTGTGCTTTAGATTCACATGTGAAACCTAGTGAATCCGGGTTAAGGCTCCGCCAGATATCAGTAAGATGTAATTTATGACAAAATTTGATGAAGTATTTAGAGCTTCTCCTATTCTCTGGGAGATTCTTCTTCGAGAATCTATCAATTTCTGGATACATAGCCATGTTAAAATCTCTGCCTATTATAAGGTTCTCCTTTATAAAAGGAAAAAGTTTAGCTTTAACAGTCTCCCAAAAGTCACTGCAGAATTTATTTGGGCCATACACATTACAGAGAACATATTTAGTTTTATTAATGATAATTTGAATTAGAATAAACCTTGCAGCGGTATCTGTCTCCACCTGAATGATCTTATACTCCAGAGCTTTGTTGATCAAAATTGCCACTCCACATTTTCTCCTAATTGAAGAGGAGGCAATTACCTCTCCCACCCATTTTATCTTGAGCTTAGCGACTTCCTGTTCTGTGAGATGAGTCTCTTGAATTAAAGCAATATCTGGTTTTTGTTTAGCCAATAATTTGATAATCAACTTACGTTTCATAGGAGAGACAATCCCCCCTATATTCCAAGATAAAAATTTAATATCCATTACCGATTCTTAACTACACAAACAGATAAAGATTCCTCTTGCGGGCCCGGGGGGAAGAAAGAAAGAAGAAAAAAAAAAAACAACAACACATCTAATAATAAAAACAAGAAAGCCTGATTATTTTTCAAGGATATATTCCCATAAAAAAAAATAAGGGACTTTAATACCTAGTACGCTCTTCATTTGTAGGAAACCTTAAATATCTGGGCGGTTATTGCTCATTTATAAAATTTTTAACCTCTCCCATCTCTCGAAAGATTTTTCTGGCACCGTCCTGTTCAACAATTATACTGGCAGGATATACCATCTACGCATTATAGCCTTTATTAATAAGTTGTGAGCAGAATGGTGCCATTGTCTTTCTTTTTAAGGAGGTTTCTGCCGAGTAATCTTGGAATAATAAGATTCTATTATTTCCAAACATAAGTGGTTCAGTTCTTTTTTTTGAATAATCTGAGAAATTCAACCTTGTCTTGGTAATTCAAGATTCTAAAAATGCACATTCTATTTGAGCGAGATCCCTCAGGCTGGGGTTTTTTAATGCCCGTTCTATGGGCTCTCTCTATAACAATGGGAAGCCGCTGCTGGGGAAAACCTAAAGCCGGAGGCAATATAAAAGATGTAAAATGATATAAATCCTGAAATTCTGGAGTCTCGGGGAGGCCAATGATTCGAATATTATTGCGTCTGGAACGATCTTCCAAGTCGTCCAGACGCGATTGTAAATTGGCAATTCTAGAGCTCTGTTTGGATATAATATCATCTTGCACATTGGCTTGATCTTCTAGCTCAGAAACTCTATTCTCCATTTCTAACATTCTATTAGAAAATTGTTTAACCTCCACAGAGAGGTTAGAGATTACCGATGAAATTGTGCCTAATTCGGCCTTTATTATCTCAAACTGTGGAGTAAACAAGTCAGTTAAGTGAGTAATTAGCATCTGCGTGTCATTTGTATTAGATAGTGTCTCACTAGAGCTATTTAAACTAGGCTCGCCCTGCTTGGCTTTTTTGTCTTTGCCTTTAGCCGGCATTCTGGGCGAAGATGCTTTGGCTTGAGTGACAAATCTTTCCATAGAAGGGAAAAAAAAAACGGTGAAGAGAGGAGAGCTGGAAGGGGATATTCCTAGTCTGTTGATTCTTGGCTACTATCTAATCTCCAACCCTCGTGGCCCTCCTAGTCGTGTTTAATAAAAAAGTGAAAAATTTGAGTGACGTTGGGGAGAAGAGAAGAAAAAAAAATATTGCAACTACAAAAAAAAAAGTGTAGATATTTAAATATTATTAACCCTAATCTGCAGTCCCTAACATCGCCGCCACCAACATTATACTTATTAACCCCTAATCTGTCGCTGCCACTATTCTAAATGTATAACCCCTAAACCTAAGTCTAACCCTAACCCTAACACCCCCTAACTTAAAAATAATTTAAATAAATCTAAATAAAATTACTATCATTAACTAAATTATTTGAATTTAAAACTAATACTAATACTTACCTATAAAATAAACCCTAAGCTTGCTACAATATAACTAATAGTTACATTATAGCTAGTTTAGGGTTTATTTTTATTTTACAGGCAAGTTTGTATTTATTTTAACTAGGTAGAATAGTTACTAAATAGTTATTAAGCTAAAATAAATACAAATTTACCTATAAAATAAAACCTAACCTAAGTTACAATAACACCTAACACAACACTACAATTAAATAAATTAACTAAATTAAATTAAATTAGCTAAATCACAAAAAACAAACAAACAAACACTAAATTAAAGAAAATAATAAACAAATTACAAGATATTTAAACTAATTACATCTAATCTAATAGCCCTATCAAAATAAAAAAGCCCCCCCAAAATAAAAAAAAAGCCCTAGCCTAAACTAAACTACCAATAGCCCTTAAAAGGGCCTTTTGTGGGGCATTGCCCCAAAGAAATCAGCTCTTTTACCTGTAAAACAAATTACAAACAACACCCCCAACAGTAAAACCCACCACCCACACAACCAACCCCCCAAATACTAACTAAAAAAACCTAAGCACCCCATTGCCGTAAAAAGGGCATTTGGATGGGCATTGCCCTTAAAAGGGCAGTTAGCTCTTTTGCGGCCCAAAACCCTAACCTAAAAATAAAACACACCCAATACACCCTTAAAAAAACCTAACACTAACCCCCTGAAGATCGACTTACTGTTCTGAATACCGGACATCTATCCTCAAGGAAGTGGCAGAAGTCTTCATCCAACCGGGCCGAAGTCCTCAACGAAGCCGGGAGAAGTCTTCATCCAAGCTGGGCGAAGTGGTCCTCCAGACAGGCTGAAGTTTTCATCCAGATGCCATCTTCTATCTTTATCCATCCGACACGGAGCGGCTCCATCTTCAAGACATCCGATGCGGAGCATCCTCTTCATCCGGAGTCTTCTTACTGAATGACGGTTCCTTTAAGTGACATCATCCAAGATGGCGTCCCTTAGATTCTGATTGGCTGATAGAATTCTATCAGCCAATCCGAATTAAGGTAGAAAAAATCCTATTGGCTGATGCAATCAGCCAATAGGATTGAAGTTCAATCCTATTGGCTGATCCAATCAGCCAATAGAATTGAGCTTGCATTCTATTGGCTAATTGGAACAACCAATATAATGCAAGCTCAATCCTATTGGCTGTTTGGATCAGCCAATAGGATTTTTTCTACCTTAATTCTGATTGGCTGATAGAATTCTATCAGCCAATCGGAATTTAAGGGACGCCATCTTGGATGACATCACTTAATGGAACCGTCATTCAGTAAGAAGATTCCAGATGAAGAGGATGCTCCGCGTCGGATGTCTTGAAGATGGAGCCGCTCCACGTCAGATGGATGAAGATAGAAGATACCGCCTGGATGAAGACTTCTGCCCGTCTGCAGGACCACTTTGCTCGGCTTGGATGAAGACTTCTCCCGGCTTCGTTGAGGACTTCGGCCCGGTTGGATGAAGACTTCTTGAAGATGGATGTCCAGGCTTCAGAACAGTAAGTCGATCTTTAGGGGGTTAGTGTAAGGTTTTTTTAAGGGTGCATTGGGTGGGTTTTATTTTTAGGTTAGGGCTTTGGCCCGCAAAAGAGCTAACTGCCCTTTTAAGGGCAATGCCCATCCAAATGACCTTTTCAGGGCAATGGGGAGCTTAGGTTTTTTTTAGTTAGCATTTTATTTGGGGGGTTGGTTGTGTGGGTGGTGGGTTTTTCTGTTGTTTTTTATTGTTGTAATGTTATATTTTTTAAATTTTTCGTAGTGTTATGATTTTTTTACTTTTGTAACAGGTTTTTTATTTTTCATTTATTTTAGTTTTTTAAAATAGTAATATTAGGTTAATTTATAGTTTAAGCTTAGTTTTTTTTATTTCACAGCTAAGTTTTTAACTAGTTAGTATATTGTAACTTGGATTTAAAGTTAGGGGGTGTTAGATTTAGGGGTTAATAGTTTAATTTAGGGTGTCGCAATGTGGGGGACTGGTGGTTTAGAGTTTAATAGGTTTAGTTTAGTATTTGCGATGTGGGGGACCGACAGTTTTGGGGTTAATAGGTTTATTATAGTAGTTGCGATGTGGGAGGCGAGCGGTTTAGGGGTTAAAAGATTTATTATAATAGCTGCAATGTGGGGGGAAGCAGTTTAGGGATTAATAGGTTTATTATAGATGTTGCGATGTGGGGGGTTGGTGGTTTAGGGCTTAATAGGTTTATTTATTTTTAGCGATGTTGGGGGTTGGCGGTTGCTGGGTTATTACTTTATTTTAGTGTTTGCTATGTGGGTGGGCCTTCAGATTAGGGGTTAATAAGTTTAATAAAGTATTTGCGATGTTGGGGGATGGTAGTTTAGGGGTTCATAGGCAGTATTGGTGTTGTACTTTGTAACATTTTTGTTATGAGTTTTGTGAACTATTTTAGTTTTACAAAATCCATAACTACGGGTTTCTGATCGTGGAATGGATCATGGTGGTATAAGCTATAACACTAGTGTTATAACCGGACCACAGAACCTATAATTCAGGCTCAATGAAAATTCCACACTCAAAAGCCATTTTTTGAGTGCAGAATAGAGAGTTGCCTTACAGGCTAAAAAGCTTGCAGACCTGCCATTCCGTGCACTAAGGCTGATTTTTCAGCGTTATAGCTGTACCGAACAACTTGTAATTTGGCCCATTGTTCTTTGCACTTAATGCTTAATAATGTGTACTATGGTAACAGTTTACAGTTTGTTAAAGAGGATTTATTTTGCCCACAATCTGTGTCTTTGTGCACTTTTTAAATTATTAAAATCAATTGAATTTAATCATATTTTTTCAATTGCCACTGACACATAGTAATAAGTAAAATTGGTATCTTCTATGCCACTGACACATAGTAGTAATAAGTAAAATTGGTATCTTCTATATATTGGAAATCATTGACAGTTTAAATTTTTTATTTATAAATAATGTCTTTAAGGTATTAGTGCTTTAATTCTTTTTTATATTTAGCATTTTTTAAGATATCATTACTCAAAATGCTTCCTAGCTTAATATTTGTATTTTCTAAGAGAGAATTACAATTTAATTTCACATGGTTTTTATATCTAATTTACTTATATATAGTTGATCATTATTGGGAATATTTCCCGGTTAGAGTTAGGGTTATTATCTGGTTTCTGTTAGATTATTAGGGATACTTTCAAATAACATTGAATTACAGTTCAGTAGTTTGAAAAGCATTTTCTGGTATTACTAAAACTAAACATATTTTCTACCATTACTTTAAACCATAAAAACTTTATCTTTCTATATTCAGTAGAGCATATGTAGATAGATAGATAGATAGATAGATAGATAGATAGATAGATAGAGAGATAGATAGATAGATAAACAGACAACTATAATTACCAGACTGTCTAAATAAATTTTGATGTAATCATTGAGCAAACCAGCACCTGTGTTATGCAATTGCATGAAAGCTAGGGGATCGCTGTATCCAGACCCCTACATCAAAATGAAAAATAGCTGCACAACTAAAAGTAAAACATATCTGTTTATTCAACAGGTACAGCAAAAAACATAAGAATTTTTCAGGCTATTTGCCTTTATTTATGTCATAAACGAACACAAACATTACAACCTTTAAATATTTCACCAAGTGCAATCACATGGAATCCCAAGGTGCAACAATAATCAATGTATTTGAACTCTTATTTATCCACTAACACATCTAAAAGTATTAACTATTGCCACCTAGTATATATAAAATAACCATTAAGCAAATACCACTTGCAAAAAACAGAAAGATTTAACTCCAAGTCCCTATTCATGCCCTTGTCGTTTATACATCCCTTGTAGTTTATACATAAGAAAACACTCCCTTATCTTAAGAAAGTTTTCTCTATAATCTCCTCTATGTAATTGTGGGACATGATCAATAATCTTATACCTAAATTGTGATATTGTATGACCTGCAGTTAAAAATTGTTAGCTACTTGTGCCCCATCAACTTTTATTATTATTATTAATAGTAGTAGTAGTAGTTATTTGTAGAGTGCCCACAGATTCTCCAAATCAAACATTTATGCTGCATAATTATTTATTTGTTTTTTTGGGTTGTTTCCTTAATATAGATAATCCCACATTGGCACTTCATCAGATAAATTACAAAAGTAGTATTACAAGTATAATATCCATTTAAAGAATTATTTTTTTCTGTTTTTGGGGTGTGTAAAATATTCCCTTTTTAAAAAACAATTATTATTAGGACACCCTAAACAGGGATAACATATTTATTTTTAGATGTAATACATCTCACTATATCAGATCTTGAACAACCCCCAACTGATTTAACTAATCTATCAGGTGAACTAGTAGATTTCTTACATGCTGGAAGAGGTGGCTTTAGAAATGTATGAATCTGTCTACATAATGAGTTTTTTTAACTGAAATAAATACAGTGTGCCCAGAATCTTCTTTCTTATCAGAATAACCCTTCTCAATTATCTTATTATTTGATATTTTCATACGTTTTTGTATTTCCTGCTGGATCAATTCATATGGTTAAGCCCCTTTCTGCAAATTACTGTCCCATCTACTTAAATCTCTTAGTGGCTACATTTTCACCTTGTACTATTTTTCTTACACATAATAGCTGACATCCTGGTAATTGATAAAGAAAGGGCAAAGGATTTGCATTTGTATAATAAATTATTATAGTATAATAAATTATTTCAATCCGCCTCTTTTCTGTTTAAAACTTTCTTAAATATACCGTTCTCTTTATATTCTACAATATCCAAAATGTTACTGAAATTTCACTTAACCTCTGGGTAAACTTGATATTTTCTGAAGCCTCATTAAGTTTCTGCACCAATTTTTCAATTGATTCCATGCCACGCCACCAAGTAGCACCATATGGCATAAGCAATTCATTACCAAACATGAGGTTCTTCAAGTTGACTAATAAAGAGTATGGAGTAAGTGAGTAGATGTTGGACCCTATTGCTGTACCTTGTTTTTGCAACAACAAAAAATTACCCTGGAAAAAAAATTAGAATATAGGATAATATTTATTAACTACAAAATAAATCCCTGTACAAAAGGCCTAATGGTAATGGTTTTTACACTTAGCAATGGAAATGTCTAATTTTAGAGATGTTTTTAAGTTGGAAGTGGCAGGCTTTAGCCAAGGACTGAATGTGAGGAGTAAAAGAAAGATCTGAGTCAAGTGTAACCCCAAGACATCAGGCATGTGAGGGAGGGGTAATGATGGAGTTATCAACATTTATAGAGAAATGGGGGGTGGAGATTGTGGAAGAAAATGGCAAAATAAATAAATAGCTTAAGGCAGTGAGAGGACATCCAGGATGAGATATGAGATATATAGTTAGTGACACACATTAGCAAGGAAGTAGATAGGTCTGGTGCAGAAAGGTAGATTTGGGTGTAATTGGCATACAAATTATATTGAAACTGTGGGACTTTATTAAGGATCCTAATGATGATGTTTAGCTTGGGGAAGAGAAGGGGACAGAGGAAAGAGTCTTGCAGTACCACAACAAAAAGTGGTAATGGGGCAGAGGATGCCCCAGAGAAGGCTACACTAAAGATACGGTTAGACAGATAGGAAGAAAACCATGAGCACGCTGTGTTGAAAACACCAAAGGATTGGAGAGTTTGGAGCTAAAGAAGGTGCTCAACAGTGTCAAAGGCTGCAGATAGATCAAGGAGGATAAGCAGACAGAAGTGACCTTTTGATTTTGCTGTAAGTAGGTCTTTGATAACAGTAATGATTTTTGTCTCTGTGGAGTGAAGGGGGCAAAATCCAGATTCCAGTGGGCCAAGGAGGAAGTTTAATGTAAGGAAATGGGATAGACGTGCACATACTAGATTTTCAAGAAGCTTTGAGACAAGAGGGAGTAAGGAAATAGGGTGGTAGTTGGATGGGGAGGTTGGACAGAGAGAAGGTTTTTTGAGGATAGGTGTGACCAGTGCATGTTTCAGATATGAGGGAAACATACCAGTGCTTAGGGAGAAGGATCATCAGACCAGCACTTAGCTAGTAATGATAGGGGAGCCAGTCTTAAAGTTCAAAGATCTTTAACACATAAACAGGCTCCAGTTACATACAACAAATCAAGCAACAATCTGAGATCTAAGACCCTAAATGCAGGTAAATTCAATACCACTGAGTTTTTTTTCCCTATACTCAAACAACCTATAGGGGGCAGGACGAACATTCCAAACAGCAGCAACATAGAAAAAGCACCAGACAGATACTCTCTCAGAGATATAAAACCAGAGAACCGCCATCAGTAGACAGTGTAATTAATCTATCATCTTACACATTAGCACAGACAGAGTGTTGAATTATGGCTTAGGTTTTTGCCTAATAAGAAGTTTAACCTTTTCCACACTATTATTGATTTGAATAATTTTATAACAAAAATCCCTTTAAAGAAACATTTTCATGATGACTCTTCATATGAACACATTCACCCTACTAGAACAACCATTCCTGATTTGTGATTTTACCTTTCAGGATATCTGTAACCTTACTACATTAGAGGAATTGCATAGTGAGTCAGCTAGAGAACATAATTTCACATCAGATATTATTCCTAAATTTAAACCTTAATCAATCTTTTACCCCATCCAGAGCAGGGGTAAGACTCTAGAATTATTTCACAAAAAAATGGTTGATGAACTGAGCTCATTACATTGGTCCACAACAACCACTACCCATAACTTATCTATATAAAAAAAGATGCAATACATTATTTGAAGAAATCCATTATGATTAGACAGTCTGACAAAGGTGGAAGAGTGGTTGTTTTGGATAAAAGTCAATATATAGAAGAAGCCATTCACCAATTGGAAAGCACTCAAACATATATGGTTTGCAAGGCATTACAGCAAAAGAGTTTCAAAAGGAACTCCATCACATTTTATATGATGGTCTCCATTTAGGTATCTTAGATGACCAAACCGTCAAATACCTACAGTATATGTAGAGAACCTAGTCACACCAATATTTTGCCACTTGCCTAAAGTGCATTAGAGCCTATATGAAGTAAAGGGTTGACCTGAAGGGCCTATCTATCAAGCTCCGAATGGAGCTTGATGCCCCGTGTTTCAGTTATGAAGCAGCAGTCACAAAGACCGCTGCTCCATAACCTGTTGCCTGCTTTGAGCAGGCGGACAGACATCACCGGAAATCAACCCGATTGAGTATGATTGGGTTGATTGACACCCCCCTGCTGGTGTTGCCCTTGTGAGTTGCTGGTGCAATGCTGAATATGGCGAGCATATTGCTCGCCATATTCAGCGCGGTCTGGCGGACCTGATCCGCACTATTGGATCAGGTCCGCCAGACTTTCTTAAATAGGGGCCATTGTCTCTGAAATTGGATCCCTTTTGGAGCCACTTTCGGAGTGGCTAGATGTGATTCTTCAACCAATAGTTTTAACATTACCTAGTTACATAATTTATATGTACTACACTTAGTAGATAACTTATCCTGGTCACCCCAATTTAGTTGGATTATGATAGATGAGGTGTCGCTCTACTCTAGCATACCACATGACCTGGGCATCAATGCTTTGAGATATTTCCTTCAGTTACATGATCAACTGGACACAGAGACAATACAATTTAGTATATGGGTTACTAAATATTTGCTACAGCATACATTTTTCTTCTTTGAAGATGTTTAATATCTGCAGAGACAAGGCACAGCCATTTGAGTGAAATTTGCCCTTTCATATGCAAAGATTTTTATGGGATGGCTTGATTGTGCCTTTGTCTATGGAGATAGTAACTCCTTCTTGTCTTCTATTTTCTTTTTCAGACACTTTATTGACAATCTTTTGTTTGTCTTGACATCAGGAGAGGAGAATGCAAAGAAGTTTGTACAGTTTCTTAATGAGGGTGACAATGGAGTGAATTTCATGTTTTAGTGGAATGCCAGTGTGATTAATTTCCTTAATATCACTCTCATTGGAAATCCAGTATCTCATAGTGTCCAGACAAAACTCTACCGATAGCACCATCTCAGGTAATACCCTGCTACATAAGAAACGTGCACATGTAATTGTGGGACATGATCAATAATCTTATACCAAAGTTGTGATATTGTATGACCTGCAGTTAAAAATTGTTAGCTATTAGTGCCTCATCAACTTTCTCCTAATCTAAGATTTATGCTGTATAATTCATTTTTTGGCTTTTTTAGGTTGTTTTCCCAACATAGATAATACCACATTGGCACTTAATCAAATAAATTACAAAATTAGTATTACAAATATAATAACCATTTAAAAAAATATTTGTTTCTGTTTTGGGGAGTGTACAAATTTCAATTTTTTAAAAACAATTATTATTAGAATACCCTAAATGCAAAAATGCAAAGCAGATTGTACAGTTTCTTAATGAGGGTTACAATTAAGTGATTACAGAGGTATATAGCGCTAGAATCTAAAGGTTAGCTGGGCCAAGTTAACCAACACACCTAATCATAAATACTGTAATAGCATCTAATATAGAAATAATTAAAGGAGAACAAGAAAATGTTGATATGTATAAAACTTTACTACACAAAAAATAATAATAAAAGACAGATAATAGGGACGTCTCCCTTTAATATATTAAAAATATGACCATATCTTAAAAAATATTATAAAAATGAGACTGGAATACCACCATAAAAATGCTTGAAATATATGCTGAAAAAATGTAAGTCGTTATCAGCAAATCTCAGTATGGATAAAAGTCCAATCAAGGGTTAATATGTGGTACAATGTATACAATAATGTATCCAGCCAAGTGTTGAAATTGTCCCAAACAGTGTATAATAAGCTACACAGTATCTGTTTATAACAGATCTAGCAAGCGCTGCACAAATCACAGATGGAATATAGCGTTAAGAATAACTATTAGGGGCGATTGGCATTTGATATTGTTCACCTTTATGACGAAAAAGTATTCTTTACTCACACCTTTGTAGAGCGGCTGTGCATCGATCTGTATTCACACTTCTGTTGATTTCCCCAATGTGATCAAAGTCTCTTTGGACTACACGCTCCTTACAGCGTCTGCTGAAGCCGGTCAGCGTCTCGTGAGACTACACGCTCCTCCAGCGTCTGCTGATATTAGACAAGACCCCAGCACAGGAGGGAGATGAATATAGCAGAGGTGATAAGTTAAGGCTATCCCTACAACACATTACTTAATGGAGACTAAAATCTTACACTTATTTCTTCTTAGTCTCCGTTAAGTAATGTGTTGTAGGGATTGCCTTAACTTATCACATCTGCTATATTCATCTCCCTCCTGTGCTGGGGTCTTGTCTAATATCAGCAGACGCCGGAGGAGCGTGTAGTCTCACGAGACACTGACCGGCTTCAGCAGACGCTGTAAGGAGCGTGTAGTCCCAAGAGACTTTGATCACATTGGGGAAATCGACAGAAGTGTGAGTACAGATCGATGCACAGCCGCTCTACAAAGGTGTGAGTAAAGAATACTTTTTCATCATAAAGGTGAACAATATCAAACGCCAATCGTCCCTAATAGTTATTCTTAACGCTATATTCCATCTGTGATTTGTGCAGCGCTTGCTAGATCTGTTATAAACAGATACTGTGTAGCTGATTATACACTGTTTGGGACAATTTCAACACTTGGCTGGATACATTATTGTATACATTGTACCAGATATTAACCCTTGATTGGACTTTTATTCATACTGAGATTTGCTGATAACAACTTACATTTTTTGAGCATATATTTCAAGAATTTTTAGGGTGGTATTCCAGTCTCATTTTTATAATATTTTTTAAGATATGGTCATATTTTTAATAAATTAAAGGGAGACGTCCCTATTATCTGTCTTTTATTTATTTTTTTTGTGTAGTAAAGTTTTATACATATCAACATTTTCTTGTTCTCCTTTAATTATTTCTATATTAGATGCTATTACAGTAGTTATGATTAGGTGTGTTGGTTAACTTAGCTCTTAGCGCCTTCTTAATTTCTTTCTCTATTTGTTTACAATTAAGTGAATTTCATGTTTTTGAACAATATGATATACAATCATAAGAAAAGATAAACATAACTTCACAGTTTGAATGTATCTGCAACAAGACACCAGATAACTTCAAAGTATCACATTAATAGTTTTAAATAATAAACACAAATTAAAAATAAATAAACCTCGGGTTTTCGTTTTTGTTGTGAATAAGCTAGAGCATTTACAAATAATATTGACTTCTCGAATTTTCACATTTTAAGTGATATAAACATGTAGTATACAACGTGTGTTTAACATCAAAACTTATTTCAAATCATATTCTTACACCACGTGCTTCGCTTATGCTCATGTTACTATCTTTTCCACCTTACTCACATTATAGATTCTCTGAGTAGCTCTAAATGGGAGCTAGTGAGTTAATCTTATAACTTTATAAACTTATAAAGAGCACATCACTAACCATGGTTAGCTATGATGCATCATTTGTGCTTTATCTTGTAAGTCCTTTCTTTGCAAGGACACATCCATGGATTCTGTCAGTGTTTTGATCTGTTCACCATCAACATTGCGCACAGCAGCAACCACAGCCTCCCAGACACTGTTCAGAGAGGTGTACTGTTTTCCCTCCTTGTAAATCTCACATTTGATGATGGACCACAGATTCTCAATGGGGTTCAGATCAGGTGAACAAGGAGGCCATGTCATTAGATTTTCTTCTTTTATACCCTTTCTTGCCAGCCACGCTGTGGAGTACTTGGACGCGTGTGATGGAGCATTGTCCTGCATGAAAATCATGTTTTTCTTGAAGGATGCAGACTTCTTCCTGTACCACTGCTTGAAGAAGGTGTCTTCCAGAAACTGGCAGTAGGACTGGGAGTTAAGCTCATCTTTGATTATACCAGGCCAAACCAGTACTCCATCTCCACCTTGCTAGTGTCTGAGTCGGACTGGAGCTCTCTGCCCTTTACCAATCCAGCCACGGGCCCATCCATCTGGCCCATCAAGACTCACTCTCATTTCATCAGTCCATAAAACCTTAGAAAAATCAGTCTTGAGATATTTCTTGGCCCAGTCTTGACGTTTCAGCTTGTGTGTCTTGTTCAGTGGTGGTCGTCTTTCAGCCTTTCTTACCTTGGCCATGTCTCTGAGTATTGCACACCTTGTGCTTTTGAGCACTCCAGTGATGTTGCAGCTCTGAAATATGGCCAAACTGGTGGCAAGTGGCATCTTGGCAGCTGCACGCTTGACTTTTCTCAGTTCATGGGCAGTTATTTTGCGCCTTGGTTTTTCCACACGCTTCTTGCAACCCTGTTGACTATTTTGAATGAAACGCTTGATTGTTCGATGATCACGCTTCAGAAGCTTTGCAATTTTAAGAGTGCTGCATCCCTCTGCAAGATATCTCACTATTTTTGACTTTTCTGAGCCTGTCAAGTCCTTCTTTTGACCCATTTTGCCAAAGGAAAGGAAGTTGCCTAATAATTATGCACACCTGATATAGGGTGTTGATGTCATTAGACCACACCCCTTCTCATTACAGAGATGCACATCACCTAATATGCTTAATTGGTAGTAGGCTTTCGAGCCTATACAGCTTGGAGTAAGACAACATGCATAAAGAGGATGATGTGGTCAAAATACTCATTTGCCTAATAATTCTGCACTCCCTGTATGTGCATTTAAATTTTGACTGGAATATCCCTTTAAGGCCTCATAGAGTCATGTGCTTAAATTACATCCCTGTGACATCCGCAAGCAATTTACATCCTCTCTAAATTAACCCTAGATAGCCTATATGAAAGTGAACACCCTGAAAAACATGATAAGCAGCAATTAAATGAGAGAATTCTAACATATATAGAGAAACATCCAATACCCATAACATATATATGAACAGTGTATATCAATGCTTTATATAAGAGGCATGAGATAAAATGCCCTATAAAGCCCCCTAGGGGCCATAGCATCCAAATTCCATATTCATTTAGCTCCCCTGTATAATAGGTCGCTGATCCTATCTGCCCCCTAAGTCTCTTTTTAACATGGTCTATGACCATAAACCTAAGCTGATTGGCTTGATGGCCTTTTTCTAGGAAATGGGAGGGAACAGGGAGATGGACCATTTAACATTTCTGATATTAGATTTGTGTTGGCACACATGGTCCTTGACTTTAATTTAATAAAAGATAGACTTTAATAAAATATAGTTTATTAGCTAGACAAGAAGCATATTGGATATTTAAATTGCAAACTCATATTCCTAGCAGTTTTAATTCCGAATTTGATGTGACAAATCACTGGCAATAGTTCCTAGTAAGCTGTCTTATTTCATGACAACTGTATCTAACTAACATATACCCATAAAAGAGAATAGATGTATGTATGCAATCATTTGTTGATTTCCATGCCATGGTTTGTTACCTCTTCATGCAAAAACATGTCTGCTATAATGGATTTTAGTGATCCATACTCTATAGATGACTCATTTAAATGTTTACATACTCACATGTGTTATGCTTTACTATTACTATTACATGTGTACTCTGATAGGTGGTTCATCCGTATATATATATTATTTAAGTATTTGCCTAAATACTGTAGGAAATGCTCTAATATTCATATAAGTTGCTTGGATTTCTGACATTATTTCTATTTTCTATTTTTCCAACTTGAAATTTCCTTGATGTGTAAAAGCGATTTGTTCATTACTTGTATTTTCTTTCAACCCGTACTCATTGTCCATATAGTAGCAGTGGTTAATATGGAAGTGATTTTACCTTTCATGCTTAACCAATAGTTGTGTAGGGCTATCTTTTTAACCTAGCATCAATCAGTGTCTCATAGGTCTATGATTAGGGCACCTGTCGAAACGCGTAAGACCGTTTGTTCACTGCTTCACCTGTGATGATTTTTTTTTTTTTTGTTTATATAAATTTTTATTGAGGTTTTGAACAATATGATATACAATCATAAGAAAAGATAAACATAACTTCACAGTTTGAATGTATCTGCAACAAGACACCAGATAACTTCAAAGTATCACATTAATAGTTTTAAATAATAAACACAAATTAAAAATAAATAAACCTCGGGTTTTCGTTTTTGTTGTGAATAAGCTAGAGCATTTACAAATAATATTGACTTCTCGAATTTTCACATTTTAAGTGATATAAACATGTAGTATACAACGTGTGTTTAACATCAAAACTTATTTCAAATCATATTCTTACACCACGTGCTTCGCTTATGCTCATGTTACTATCTTTTCCACCTTACTCACATTATAGATTCTCTGAGTAGCTCTAAATGGGAGCTAGTGAGTTAATCTTATAACTTTATAAACTTATAAAGAGCACATCACTAACCATGGTTAGCTATGATGCATCATTTGTGCTTTATCTTGTAAGTCCCTACAGTACCATAAGAGAATATATACTCATATGAAAAGGGAAATAGGGAGTTTAGGTGCTATAACAATAGTGATGGTAATTGCGGTTGTTTTCAAGGGAAACCGCCAAGTAAGTGTCTGGCCTAAATTATAGAGAACCAGTACACTATAAAGGGGGGGTGGGGGGTTGGGAGACTAGCCTAGCTAAACAGCGTAGATATATTTAAACTATTATTGTTATTGTGGGAGCGGCAGTGACACTGGGTTATACGTTGTGGTCGCTAGAATGACATATTGTTATTATTATGATGAGATCTCCAGATTTATGACTAGTAGGGGTTGCTATGGAGAACATATATGTCAACACTGAAGGACATGCAGGAAGACAATCCCACCAATGCAAATGATTGGCTTCACTGACATCAGCTGGACGTAGAGTCTATAACTTTAAACCTGAATCATACATCACATATAATAGTCACAGAAGAGCTAGGTCTTATACATAGACGCTCATATAAATACGTGCATACATGTGTAGAGCCAGCTACACAACCCTACCATAACAAATGCCCCTCAATATCGGCGTCAGAAGTCCATTTATGGGAATGGGGAAACAGGAGATCAACCAATTTGCATACCATATATATATCTTATTAGTAACTGTATCTGGGGAAACGCCATTACACAGGGATTGTGGGTAAATAAGAGTTGATCTCCTAAATAGTCTAAAGCTAAGTCTATATCCCGGTATGCAAATATTAATATTGTGCGCACTAGCTCAGAATAGTAATGCAAGTGTAAGTCTTGTCCCCCGGGCGTGGGCCCTACACCCAGGAACAAGCAAACACACGTTGTGAGATATACATAGTAGTCTGAATAAAATTAATTGAATAATGAGCAGTAAATATAGCTAGGGCATTGCAGAAAGGGATTGAAATGGGTATAACTTAGTGGGGATGCCAATTTCCTATATCAAAAGATGCATTTCTTAACTCAACCTCTGAACGCAGAACAGTGGAGTTGCATAAGAGCCATAATAAAGTTAAATGCTTAGGGTCATATTTAGTTTGAGCAGCATGAGAATATCCAGGAACTGTATCTAAAGTAGATTCGCTGCCCAACTATTGTATAGTGCGGTGCTACACATGGACCTTAGAGCTTCAAATGGGATAAAGTATGCTAATATACACCAACTAGATGTAAAACAGTTTATATAGCTAATCTAACAGGAAGATTGTATTGTACACACTAACAAGTATATTAACTATCATTTAAACTGGATGTGCATGATGTGCAATTTTATAATTCTGCCATAACATTGCCCACAAACAAGGAGTACAAAATAGCAAGTAACATACGACATACCAATATCCTTCATAGAGAGTAAATATCAAAACAGGCACGCATCAAATATATCATATATCTAGTTAGTGTCTCTGAATTTGTAGATCAATCTAAATACCAGTCTGAAAAAAAAATGTCAATAGGACAAACATGTAATTATGAAACTTAGCTCTACAAATTGTGACTGTGGTAGGACCCTATAAATCAGTCAGCGTAATGACAACCACGCTTATCCTGATTCATGATAATTAATATGTATTATCAGTCTATCACGTTGGCTGTAATGTGAGAGGTGGCTGGAATCAGCTTGATGCAGTTTGGGACGCCATGACAAATAAGCCTTTGTAATGTCTAACATATTACGCCAATTCACCAGGCGCAGACTCAGTGACATGTCCAAAAAACATATAAAAACAAAAACATGCAGGGCCGTCTGCAAACCTAGTTAAATCCAGGAGATAAATATTTATGCCATCGCCAAGGATGATAGCAAGCAGACCACCTTACTACAAGGTGAAAGAGATCAATGCCATTATAAGTTCAGCCTATGCCTCGCTTGGGGTTCATTTGCAGAATCATAAGGCAGCTTACCCATACACATAAGCGGTACCTCACTCTCGCATTCCTTGCCAGATCATTCGGAGAAAGACCACAGTGATCTCTCCCCTCCACTAGCCGCCACTCACAGGCTCTGCGTGGGGACAGAGAAAGATCATCGCCGCTCAGCGGAACTGCGACACCATAAACCTCCTGGACCAAGGGTATGGTAAGTGAAGGAAGAAAGGCTTTGAGTTGCGTGCCTGGACTAAGGTCCGGTATGTGTGTGAGTCCGATACATATCTTCAAAGCGGTAACCTCCTGCGCACTCTCAGACTTATGGATACTGGCGGTGGGGACTGTAGCCTTCTGCATAGGGACCCTCTCCTCCCGAGTGTAACAGTCGCAGCCGAGCTCAGACAGGGAAGGCCCAAAATAGCGGCAAGAAACATCTTTGCCATGGCTCTGTACCATCTCAGAGTATCCTAAATGCACGCCGGACAGCGGCACCCACTCAAATGCCCCTGCAAGTGTGCTCAGTAACCTGGAGAAGTGGCCGTCAATAAGATCCACGAGGGTAACGCCATCTTGGTGTACTCTAGTGACTCACTTGTGAGATTTTCCTTGAAAACAGATGCCAAAAGCTGTTGTATAATCTCAAGCTCGTGCTTTATAAGTTCATGCAATTGAGATTCATCTTTAGAGATCTTTGAGCTATAAATTAAATATATAAATCTCCTTTTCCTTCAGTCAGAGCTAGGAGCACTGCAAGAGTGCGACCATCCATTTCAGCTGCTAGCTCAGCCCCCACCTGTGATGAATTTTTAATGCATTGAAATAAAGTCTTTATTTTTATTATGGATTCAAGATTTCTCCACTTTCTAAGGTTGAAAATGAGTGTAAGTATAGGGGTAAGGATAGAAGAGAGGGAGGGGAGTAGCTGTGAGGGGATGGGTCAATGGGACAGGTAGTGAGGTGAGAGGACAGTATAAGGGCAGAAAATTTATGGCAATGTGGGTTTTGTATGATTGTGAACTTTTGAGGGGTGGGAGATTGGTAGTATGATGTGAGCTGATTTAATTTCTGATGGAGTCAATTTTTTGGTGAAGTGGCTGCAAAATCTTGAGTTGAGAGAGAAGTTGTATTAGGAAGTGGGGGTGGGCAGAGAAGAGAATTGAAAGTGGAGAACAGACAATTTGGGTTTGAAGAAAGAGTAGAGATAAGAGTAGAGAAGTAATGTTGCTTATAAAGATTAAGGGCAGAATAATAGGAGTTCAAGATTAAATTGCAGTGAAGAAAGTCAGCTGAACTCTGAGATTTTCTCCATTACCACTCAGCGGTACAAGAGCATTTGCATAGGTACTGTGTCAGAGAAGTATGCCAGGGTTGAGAATCAGTGTGTAATTTCTCAGCTATGGTAGGAGGGGGCAGATTCTCAAGGACTGATGTAAGGGTGGAAATATAATGGCAGATAGATTGATCAGGGAAGGAAAAGGAGGAGATGGGGGACAGGAAAGGTTTGAAAGAGCTAGCGAGCTGTTGCTGATCTAATCACTTAATGCTTCTGTGGAGTCTAGTGTGAGGGGTAGGGGGAGGGAGAGTTGTGGGGAGGGATGTGATGTTGCAAGTGAGGAGATGATGGTTAGAAAGAGGAAAAGGGAGTTTGTGAAGTTTGATATAGTGCATCAATAGTTAAAAATCAGATCAAGGGAGTGACCATTTTTAGGAGTGGGAGAGTCAGTCCATTGTGACAGGCTGAAAGAGGAAGTGAGTTGCAGAAGTTGTTTTGCAGTGGAGGCAGTGATGCTGTCAACAGGGAGGCTGAAGTCACCAAGACTGAAGGCAGGGGTGTCTGATGACCCACCAAGAATAAAAAGGAGAAGAGAGGGCACAGAGGGAGAGGAAAGAGAATAACTAATCTAGAAAGTGAGCAGAAAGAATCAGAGACAAAGGGAGTCTTCAACATTAGTAATATAACCCTAACCTCAGAGGAAGAAAAATTATTGACAAAGGATTATCTTTTGCTCCATCCACAAGGATGAATACATTTGAACACTTAATAAATATAAACCAATTTGTTCAGAAGCTTACCTTAAACAAATATTTTTTTAAAAATCCAATTATAAAAAATAATATGAACAGCAAGCACCAAGGGCAAAAATATATACATACGGACCTCAAAAGTAAATCCACTTTTTTTCCAAGTCATGAGAAAGGGACTTTTGTCGAATCATTTGAAAAACTGGTGAAGCAAGATATAGACGAACTAGAGGTAACACAGGGCAAAAATATGAATTGGAATTTATCACTGAAAGAAAAAGAAGTTCTAAAAAATATACAAAGTAGAAGTGACATAGTGATCAAGCAAGCGGATAAGGGTGGGGGGGTGGTTATCATGAATGAAACCTATTACCTAGAGGAAGCTTATAGGTTACTGGGGGGACAGCTACGTACAAAAAACTCCAAAATGACCCTGGTGACAAATATGCAAAACAGATAGAGATATTACTTAAAGATGCATGGTCCATGGATTTGATTAATGATTCTGAATTTAAATTTCTGCTACTCAAGAACTCCAATTTTCTACATTCTCCCTAAAATTCATAAGTGCCTAGAGAGACCACCAGGTCAGCCTATAATATCAGGGATCCAATCAATAACTTCTAATCTCTCACAGTATGTCGACCACTTCCTACAAGGATATGTAAAAAATTTACCCTCCTATCTGTCTGATTCCACACATTTTTTTAAATGTTTTAGATACAACTGAGTGGCATAATAATATGATTTTAGTAACGTGTGATGTGAGTGCCCTTTACACGAATATAGCACATGATATAGGATTACGGGCCATTGAATACTACCTAGAAAACGATGGAAACATGTCAGAAGAACAACGAAACTTCATTTTAGAATGTATTAACTTTATTTTAAATAATAACTATTTTAAATTCGAAGATAAATATTTTTTACAAATCAAGGGAACGGCTATGGGCACAAGGTTCGCACACAGTTATGCAAATTTATTTATGGGGAGAGTTGAAGATCAATTGGTGGATAACTCACCTTGGGGTGCGAACCTTGTGCTCTATAGGTGTTTCATTGATGATTTGTTTTTTAATTTGGAGGGGTGATGTTGAATTATTAAACTTATTTATAGAAGATCTTAACATGAATAATTTTGGATTAAATTTTACCTATGAGTATAGTTTTAATAAAATTAGCTTCCTTGATATAGAGATAGAAATAATAGATGGTCAGATAAAAACAAGAACATTTTTTTAAAAAAATTGACGCAAATAATTATATTGATTCAAACAGCTGTCACCACGAGACCTGGAAAAGAAACATACCAAAAGGTCAACTTTTGAGGGTTAGGAAAAATTGTACCGAAATAGATGAGTATGAGAAACAATCTAAAATCCTGATAAATAGATTCACACAGAAAGGTTATGATAAAGAAATAATTGAAAAAATATCAGATGAAATTAGAGATTTAGATCGAAGAACATTACTTCAAAAGAGACATAAAAATAAAAGACTAGATAATAGAGATCTGCATATACCAATCATTACTACTTACTATTCACAACATGAACTTTTTAAAAAAAATAGTAAATAAACATTGGCATCTCCTTTTAAAGGATCCGCTGTTAGGTTCAGATCTGAGCAAAAAACCTTGTTTTCTATATAAAAAGGCACAACATTTAAAAAATATATTGGCCCCCAGTGAATTTAAAATAAATACTCTGACATTTGATCAAGGAGCCAAAGACCTTATGGGAAACAAAATAGAAGGTTTCTACCCCTGTCATTTTTGCAAATCCTGCAAATATAGTAATATAAAACAGATTAGATCACCCAAAACAGGGAAAGATTTTAAAATTAAAGGAATTATACGGTGTACAGATACAAATGCTATCTATCTCATAAAATGCGAATGTGATCTAATTTATTTAGGCCAAACGACTAAAAAATTAAAGGATTGTATTAGGGAGCATATACTCAGCATTGAGCATGGTAGACAGGATACTGTACTTTATAGACATTTTGCAGAGGTACACCATGGGAATATAAATAGCATGAGATACTGGGGAATGAAAAAAGTAGTACAAGATGGTAGAAGGGGTGATATGGAAAATAAATTATTACGTACAGAAGCAGAATTAATATATCATTTTGGTTCTTTATCCCCTATGGGCCTTAATAGTGAAATAGATTTAAATCATTTATTTTAAAACAATATATTAAATTTAGTATAGTATTCATTTTTTAGTAATTTTTAATATATATATATATAAAAAAAAATTCAATATATTTTTAATATATGATTCATGATATATATGTATATATATTTTTAATATATATTATTGAATATTTCAGTTTTTTATTTGAATTTGCTAATAAGAGTATTACAAGTAATGGATTAACATAAATCTGTATTATATAGAGATTTTCCCTCTTCGATCATGTGTGGTGTGGAGATTTGCGAAAACAAACTATTTATACAAATGTTCTTTTGGAAACAATATTTTCGTATTTTAATATGGAACAAATTAAACAGGTATTTTTTAACAAATAATTTTATTAATATTTTTTATTTTGAAATATTTTTATTTAGGTTTTTGTACATACATACATAAAACAAAACAAATAATAGTCTAATAAATCCAACATTACTTATGCTCAACTCTTACTTGTAAAGTAGTTAAATATGAAAATAAAAATAAAAGAAAAAGAAAAAGAAAAACATTTTTATGTCTTTTATTGCTCTCAATTTATGGCATGATCTGCCTTTCCGCATGTCCTGCTCTCCCCCCCCTTCTAGAGGCCTCATGGTAGTGAATGTATGGTTCCCATTGTAACAAGTATGCGTCCCTATTATTTAGGGTTTCAGCTACTGCAGTTGCTTTCTCAAAGTGGTAGGATATTTTTTGCTTTACTCTATCAAAACTGGGTGGGGTACTTTTCCAAAATTGGGCTACACTCAGCCTAACTATAGTGCAAATCCACATAATTAGTCTGTTGTTATGTTTGGTGAATTCCCCAATCGGGAAGTGGAGTAAGGCCTGTTCCATAGTTAAAGTAACCCTCTTCTGGAAGATCTCGCTAATGAGGTTAGAGGTATGATCCCAGATTTCTTTTGCGTGTCTACAACTCCACCACATGTGGGAGTAGGTCCCTGTTTCTCCACACCCTCTGTAACACAGTTTAGTAAGTGGGTCAGTCCCCCCTCCCGATCTAGCCGGATAAAGGTACCACCTAAAGGCCACTTTGATATAATTTTCCTTGAGTGTTGCGTTTTGTGAGAATGATAACCCACCCCTGAGATTTTCCGTCCACTGTTCGATTGACCACGTTTTCCCCGTGTCCTGTTCCCATTTTAACATGAGGTGAGATTTGTCAGCTGTCGGTGGCCGGTTGAGGATTTTGTATAGGGTTGAGATGCCTCCCCTTATATGATGGGTCGATAGACCTAATGTTTCAAGTGTAGTGCAGGGTGGGGATTTTTCATTACCCATTATCTGTTGAACCCTAGATTTCAATTGTAGGTAATGGTACCAAATATGTTTATCCTCAGGGTCAAGGGCTTGGTATTGGTCATAGGTCATCAGTGACCCTTCTTTATATGCATCTGCTATCCTATATAACCCCCTGTTGCTCCATTTCTGTTGTGTAGCTGTATCAATAAGAGAATGTGGAGTTATCAGAGGGGTTATTTTTGATTTTTTACTGAGTAGAGGAAATTTTAAATTTAGTTTTTTCCATATGTATATAGTATGTTGAATTGCGATGTATTCATGTTTTTTATGTGTCGTAGTGTTATGTGGAGTCCATAATAAGTTAGATATTGGAAAAATGTTTAGGACCTTGGATTCAATATGGACCCATTGTGGTATGTTATTGGTGATGAACCACTTTAAGGTTTGCGCCATACGGGCTGAATAATAGTATGGGATTAGGTTTGGTAATCCCACCCCTCCCCCCTTCCTGTCAGTGCACATAATTTTTTTATTAATCCTTGCCCTTTTGCCCTGCCATATAAAATGAAGAATGTCCTTCTGAAGTTTGTGCAATTCTGTGAGTGGTAGTGTTATTGGGAGAGAGCGGAATAAGTACAGTAGTTTGGGAAGTAAAGACATCTTTATAGATATAATTCTGCCATATAGGGATAGTTTCAGTTTCATCCACTTCGCTAACAGCTCTCTAGCATATGAAAATATTGGTGAATAATTTAGGTGATAAAGGGAATGTATATTGCTGGATAGATTAATTCCAAGGTATTTGATGGACTTTTTTGGCCAGCTAAATGAGAAATTTAGTTTCATTAATTTTTGGGTGTGCTGAGGCAAATTAATGCCGAATGCTTCGCATTTACTCTCGTTTATTTTGTAGCCGGAAATGCGTCCAAAATGCTGTATTAAGTCATATACTGGGGGTAGGGAGAGCAGTGGTTTGGTCAATGTAAGTATTACGTCATCCGCAAATAACGAAATTTTGTGGTCAGACTGTCCTACTGTGATTCCTGAAATGTCTCGGTTGTCTCGTATTTTGATTGCTAAGGGTTCTATACTTAACGCAAATAGCAGTGGGGAGAGTGGGCACCCCTGACGTGTGCCATTATTGATGTGTATTGAGTGGGACTGGTACCCGGAGAGTTTGACATATGCAGTGGGGCACGAATACAGTGATTTCAATGCATCAGCGAAAGGACCCTTGATTCCCGCCCTGCCCAGTACTGCAAACATAAAGTCCCAATCAATCCTATCGAACGCCTTCTCTGCATCCAGAGAAAGGAACAGAGAAGGCGTTCCCTTAACTGTGGCTATATTGATTAAGTCTATTATTTTTCTTGTGTTATCTGGAGCTTCCCTTTGCATGATAAACCCCACTTGATCGGGGTGTATTAGTTTAATGAGGAGGGGGTTGAGACGATTTGCTAAAATTTTGGTGAATAGTTTAATATCCTGATTAATTAATGAGATGGGCCTATAATTTTGACAATGGTTTTTATTTTTCCCTGGTTTAGGTATAACTGAGATTCTCGCCATTAGTAGTTCCTTCCCCTGAAGCATTGAATTAAACACCTTGGCCAGTTGTGGGACTAAGAAAGGTTGCAGGGTTTTATAGAAGAGACCGGAGTAACCGTCAGGTCCTGGGGCTTTTGAGCCTTTGAGGTTTTTAATACTAAATTTTATTTCCTCATGGGATATGGGTCTATTTAGGGAATCACAATCTTCTTCGGTAATGGTTGGGAAGGGACTGTCTCCTAAAAAGTTTATTAATTCTGTGGTCATGTCCTTTTGTGTATTGCTGGTCTTTAAATTGTATAACCTGCTGTAGTAGTCAGCAAATAAGTTCGCTATGGCTTGGGGATCATTGGTGGTTTTGTTGTCTGGTGTTTGCAGCTGGGGGATTGTAGTGGTTCTAGTTATTTCCTTCAGTTTATTAGCAAGCATTTTATCTGGCTTGTTTCCGTAGATGTAGTATTGGGTGTCAATTACCTTTATTGATCTAAGTGCCTCTTTATTTAGGAGATTATCTAATTCCTCATTTATTGTTTTTAATTGTTTAGCTATGGTTTTTGTAGGGTGTGTGCTAAGTTGTAGTCTCAACGCATTTGCTTCTAATCTTAGTTTTGTTTTGGTAGCTTCTGTGAGTTTACGTTGCTTGGCTGATTCTGCAATCAAAATCCCTCTAATATATGCTTTCAAGGCTCCCCACTCGAGGATTGGGTTATCAGTAGAGCCAGCGTTAAGTTCAATAAATTCCCTCACTTGCTGTTGTACCTTATCTAAAATCACACTATCCTGGAGCAAAATGGGGTCATAGGTCCAAGTTTTACATCTAAGTGGGTTAAGCATTCCTGCCAGAGTCACTGTTACAATAGAGTGGTCAGACCATGAGCAATTTTTAATTGTGGCTCTGGTTAGCAGAGGCATTAGAATTTGACTGATGAGGATGTAGTCTATTCTGGAATGTGTTGTGTGTGCTGGTGAGTAATATGTGTAATCTCTGACATTCTGGTTCAATGATCGCCAACTGTCTATCAGGTTATGGTCTGTGGTGAAGTCCAACATGACTCTACTCTTCTTTTTGGGCGAGATATTTTGTGAAAAGGCTTGATTTGATCTGTCTACTTTATCATTCATGGTGCAGTTGAAGTCCCCTCCTATAATCATTTTATGTCTTTTCCACAATGTGAGATGTTTGCTTAATTTGGAGATAAAATTTACCTGATGGTCATTTGGGGCGTATATGTTGGCTATGAGGACAGGGGTGTTTTGAATCGTTCCCTTTATTATTAAGAATCTTCCCTCCCTATCCTTTACAACCGATTCTTCATGAAAGTTTAAAGTGGAATGAATTAGTATTGAGACCCCACATTTTTTTTTAGGTCCTATCGCGTGGTATTGGGTGGGGAAAGCTTTATCCCAGTATTTGGGAGTGAATTTAGGTGTGAAGTGTGTTTCCTGCAACATTACTATGTGTGCATTTAGAGCTTTATATTCTAGAATTGCTTTCTTCCTCTTGACATCTGAATTTAAGCCTCTAACATTATGTGAGATAATGTTTATTGACATGATGTGGGTATGTGGGGGGGGTAGCTTAACCGGTACCTGTGATCATATATTCGAGGAACCCAAAACCTGGACTTCTGGGGGAGAGCAGTGCGGACCATCCCACATGTTGTCTCCTCATTCGGAGAATGTACTAAATCTATTTTGCGAGCGAAGGGAAGGCACAGTTTAATATATGGCAATGAAAGATACCTAGGAATGAGAGAGCAAATTTCAAAAATTTCAGTAAGGACAAAAAAGCATGTAAAGACAAGTTGAGCAATGGTAAGACTTATATCAAACAGGTGAACAGGAGTAATCATTATGTGACAAATAAACCTATATTCTGTACTGTGAACATGTGCAATCCTTTGTAGTTGGATAGGGACAGGAAAAATTAAGGGAGGGTAAGGGGAGGGGGAGGGCATGGAGGGAAGGCATAGGGATTGAAGGGGAAGGGTAAGGTCCTGAGAATTTAAGCATATTTTTTATTTACAGGATTTAGTCCAGCCATCAGAGTGGTGTCAACAATTTGGACTGCGAGATGGACTATAATCAGAAATGGTGCTATCAGTCCAGCACCGGAGGAGATAATCTCTTCCGTTAATTATTGGGTAACTTTAAAACACTAGAGCTGTAAATAGAAAAAAGAAAAAGAACAGGGTAAAACTGTTAACTTTCAGAAACTTGGAAGTCTGTATATTAAACCTCTTAATCAAGTGGAAGAGTCCTCATCATCGGTAGGGTGAGCTTCCTGAGTAGTGCTGCTCAGCTTCGTTTTCTGTCTCTTTGCTTTGCTATTTTTCCCCACTGGAATCCATTCTCTTTGGATAGATTTCTTCTGGGTTTCCGGAATATTGGGTGATGTTTGGAGGTCTGTCTGAATTTTTAGTCTGTCAAGTATGGCTTTTCCTTCCTCCAGGGTGGAGCATGCGTAGTTGTTGTTATGATAGGAAAAAGTCAGTTTAAAGGGGAAATTCCACCTGTATTTGATGTGTTCCTTGGTGAGGGCTGTGGTTATAGGTTTCAAGTTTCTTCTCTTCCTTAAGGTAATGGGAGCAAGGTCTGAAAAAATCTGTATGTTATTACCTTCGAACTCAATGCATTTTTTTTCTCTGGCAGCTTTCATGATGAGCTCTTTCACATGGTAGTAATGCATCTTAAGAATTACGTCCCTATTTATATTTTGCTGGGGCCTTGTGAGGGCTCTGTGTACTCTGTCCATTAAAAATAGGTGCAAGTCAAGGTCGGGTACTAGCTGTTGAAACAGGTCTGTCATAGTTGCTTCGAGGTCTTTATAAGATTCAGGGAGATCCCTGATTCGCAGGTTGGATCTGCGTGACCTGTTTTCAAGGTCTTCAAGCTGGTCCTCCAGTTTAGTTATGTAGGATGTATTGTCCTGAATAGAGCTTTTGATAACTGGAATTTCTTCAGCCACAGTGTCAAGCCTCTCCTCAATTTCTGCTGTTCTTCCACCTATTTCTTTGATATCTTGTCTAATCTCTTGCATAGCTGTTTTAAATTCTTCTTGGAACAAAGATTTAATCTGAGACAATAAATCTCTGTTGGGATCGTCTGGGTGAGTGACCTCGGGGTCCCTTAAGTTGCTCGCTGACGGGCTAATGGCTTTAGCTGGGCTATTTTTGTCCGTGCTTTTCTGTTTCATTTGTGACCTAGAAAGGCACTCCTTAACGGTTTGAGACTTATTTTTCATGCTGTCTTGTTTCAGGAAGTGTAATGAGAAACAGTGGGGTGGGGAACTTGTGAGTGTAATACAAGGAGTCTGATTCGCTTTTAATTCTCAGGATTTGGCTTAGAAGTTAGCTAATTATGCACATGTCTGCTATTGTCCAAAAAAAAAATTGGAGTTACATGCTGTAAAGGTTTATTGCCTTGCTCCTCTTCTCTGTTCTCACATTAAGGCAATTAGTGACAGGAGTCTGGAGCTGAAGAAAATGCTGTATTATCCCTCTCGTCAATTGACTTGTAGGCCCCAAATGAGTCTCTCCCAATTTTCCCAGGCCGCCCCTAAAAAGTGTAGCTTCCCGGGTAGAGAGATCAGGTCTGATGAGCCTACGGAGAGGGTTTATTTATTGCTTAATAAATTTTGATGTTTTAGATCATGCTAGAACTTGTACTGTGCTAGTCCTTTAAGTGAGGGTGTGGAGCGTGGGTTGAAAATGGCGTTTTTCCCGCCGTCTGAAAAGCTGCACACTGTGAGTCCCTGTTAAGCTGTGCCTTTATCACTTGTATTGGTGCTGCCCGGATCCCTCCGGATAAAAGTGAGTGTGTTTAAGTGTCCCCCAAAAACTTTTGCAGTGATCTAGCCATGAGTAAAGAGAGGGTCTTACGTATTTCTTGCCTCCGGATCTCTCCCGGGTCCCACCACGTGGGTCAGCTTGTCTCTCTCTCCGTGACCGTGTGGGGATGTAGCCCCTGTCCTGAGCCGGTCCCGGCAGTTGCTGATGGCTCCTGGGTGACAGTTGTGCTAAGGGCGATTGCGGCAGCGAACCTGGCAGCCACCGGAGCGGAGCCCCGACCCTCCGGTCACTGCTGTGTGTTCCTTAGGCCTCTAGTTTTAGGCAGATGGATGTCGCCCGATCTTTAGGGAATTACCCCCGAATTAGGTGTTGTTCTTGAGGTTTTCCTTAGTGTTTATTGCGGGATAGATGAGCTGAAAATTAATGGCTAAAGGCACTTTATTAATTTCAAAGTGCAGAGCTCTTCCAGCACACGTCTGTCTCGCTCGGCAGTTAGCTCCGCCTCATTAATATTTTTTAGAAGTGTTTTGTGATTGTTTTTTGACTGTTTTTAATATTATTATAGATTATAATATGATATAAATCAATGTTTGAATCAACAAGTTATAACGTATGCAGGCTAATAAGTGCTTAAAACAGAGGATTCTTTTGTGGAATTAAATTGTCCCATTCCAAAGAAGTAACTACTTTCACTAATGAAATTCCCAACAAGGGGTTAACAAAAATTTCCTTTAAGTAAAGGAGGAGCTGAGGCACTAGGTATCTTGATAAAGGCTCCCAGAGAGCCGACACGCTTTGATCAGCACCTGAGCTCCACAGAAAACAGATGAAAAAAGCCAAACTATTGGGAAATTTAACTGCCTGTTTTTCAATTGTTGAAAGATAACTGACAGAGTGTTCATCCGACCGCTCCCATAACCACAATATCGGCTTCATAACCACAATATCGGCTTCACACATTAAGGTAGAGATTACTGTGTGGAGGTGTTGCGATAGGAGCTGGAAACAACAGATTTAAACAGTGCGCGCACTATACAGACCTGAGAAGCTGATTGGTGAGTAACGGCTCCTGGTAGCCAAACATCAACAGCTTGTGACTGAGTGAATTACTAAACAGTGATATTCGAACTTCAAGTAAAGAACCTTCTGCCTGATCAGAGATGACAGGTATTGTAAAACTGTATCTTTAAGTGACATTAAGAGGCTTGGATTTTATAAAAACATTGCCTAGGAAAAAAAGGGATCCTTTGCTTTATTTCAATATACTGACTAATTTGTGGATACAAAAAACCAAATTAAAACTTGTGTGAAAGGCACAAAAAGGATAACTGTATTGACCAAATTGTTTCAGATTGAATACACAATTTAAGTACATTTGCATTCATTCGCTGTATCTTCTTCTTTGGTATAATTCTCTGTTTTATATGAGGTATTTGAATATAAAAGCTTGCATGCTGAGACTATTTGTGTCAACTAAGTCAATTGTTATTAATTAAATGTATCAACTGAATTAATTGATTTTAACTCTAGTTGTATTTTTAATTCCCATATAGAATAGTAAGTGAAATTAAGACACCGGTGTCCGAAAAATATAGGAATAATTGTCAGAATTTTAGAGTGTTTAATAAATATTTTGATGTGTTTATAATTTGTGCGAAGATTTTTTATGTTCAAATTTAAATATTCGAAGGTAACTTTCCAAAAGAACTTCTCTTTAAGTAAACCTCAGGCACATATGATTGGAAGAAGAAGATATTTCTCTATTTTTCCTTGATTTTTTCCTTGATTTTAAAGTGATTTGATTTTGACTTTTAAAAAAACTTTTGATTCAACATAATATATATTTGTAAGGACATATTTAATAGCAGACAGCTTTTTGAGCGCCTCCCACAATCTCCCCTCTTTTTAACTTTTGTAGAGGGAGGGAGAGTTGTGGGGAGGGATGTGATGTTGCAAGTGAGGAGATGATGGTCAGAAAGAGGAAAAGGGAGTTTGTGAAGTTTGATATAGTGCATCAATAGTTAAAAATCAGATCAAGGGAGTGACCATTTTTCGGAGTGGGAGAGTCAGTCCATTGTGACAGGTTGAAAGAGGAAGTGAGTTGCAGACGTTGTTTTGCAGTGGAGGCAGTGATGATGTCAACAGGGAGGTTGAAGTCACCAAGACTGAAGGCAGGGGTGTCTGAGGAAAATAAATAAGGTAGCCAGGCAGCAAAATGATCTAGAAATTAAATTGAGGAGCCAGTGGGTGATATATTTGACTGCAACACCTATAGAGAGGGAAGAAAGTGAATCATGTGGGTTTGAATGAGGAAAATGGGAAGAAAGAGATGGGTTGTGTCACGGATACTGGGCTGCAAGGGCTAAACCCCTACCCCCCCCCTACAACCTCACTCCTGTTGTTTCTCAGTGGTTTTGGTCTCCTCAGAGCAACCACAATCTCTGGAAGCTTTTTGTTGGCTTTTTTTTGTGTTCTAAACCTGTTAAGAGAACTCCTGGAGCTCCCGGTCGGCCACAGGACAGCAGGACACCCGCTAACTTTACTCCTGATTGCTCCAGCAGCCCTTTGCCCCAGAGCTCCGCTCTTTTGGAGATTGGTAGCCCCTAAGGAGGACGAGAGCTGGGGGATATTATTGGTGGGAACGTCTTTTGGACCGTGGCATCTGGGGACCAAGAGCTTTAAAATGACACCCTGGAAGTGCCACCGCTCCACCCCAAAACCACCACTCCATGGTACTGGAATTCTGTGGGACTGTGGCTGCTATGGAGGTGCCGGTCGGTCTGGAGGGGTGGGAATGGTGGGAAAATTGGGATTGTCCAGGGTCTTATCAAGATGAGCTGTGTGTATAAAAGGAGTGTATGTTTTACAATAAAAAGAGTTCCTGTTTCACATGAATGCTAGTATATCTAGTTATTTGGGTGGGCTCCTGCTAAAATCACTTTCCTGGGCTACATAGCAGCCTGTTCCAGGCAAAGGAAGTACTCTCTGGCAGAGTAACCTAGTCTGGGTAGCTGCAGTCTGGCAACGGGATGGGAGCCTGAGTACTGGTGCTGTCGGGCATCAAGGGTGGCTACAGGCTGTGGTCACTTGCCAGCTACATATCTGCAGTTGGCAGGGAGGAAGCAGGACCCGTTTGGCGGAGCTACTCAGTTGGGGTAGCTGGGGTATCCATCACATAGGCTGGCAGCAGTGGGATCTGCTTCTTCCACATGATTCCTGCTGACAGAGGAGAAGTACCACATTAGCCGGTAACTATGGAAGTTGAATTTCTCTGCCCAGCCCCTGCAGCATCCCTGGTAAACCAGGGAGAGAAGATAGTCATCCTCCCTCCCCTTACACAGAACCCCTTGCAGGGAGAGATGGATGTCAATAACTCTCCCCAGCAGCAGAACCCCTTTCCGGGAGTGGAGACAGACGGTCTCTCTCCCCAGCGGCAGAGCCAGGTACAAGGAGAGGAGACAACCGGTCTCTCTCCCCAGCAGCAGAGCCATCTCCAGGGAGAGGAGGTAGTCGTCCTCCCTCCCCTTACACAGAACCCCTTCCTGGGAGAGAAGTCAGTTGATCTCTTTCCCCAGCGGCAGAGCCAGGAGCAGGGAGAGGAGACAGTAGGTCTCTCCCCTTACACAACTATCCCCAGCAGCAGAACCCCTTCCCGGGAGAGGAGACAATTGGGCTCTTTCCCCAGCAGCTGAGCCAGGAGCCAGGGAAGGAGACAGTTGGTCTCTCTCCCCAGCAGCAGAGCCATCCCCTGGGAGTGGAGGTAGTCATCCTCCCTCACCATACACAGAACCCCTTCCTGGGAGAGGAGACAGTCGGTCTCTCTCCCCAGCGGCAGAGCCAGGAGCTGGGAGAGGAGACAGTCAGTCTCTCTCCCCAGCGGGAGAGTCATCCCATGGGAGCGGAGGTAGTCGTCCTTCCTCCCTGTAAGCATAGCCCCTTGCAGGGAGAGACGGATGTCGATAACTCTCCCCAGCAGCAGAACCCCTTTCCGGGAGAGGAGACAGTCGGTCTCTCTCCCCAGCGGCAGAGCCAGGAGCAGGGGGAGGAGACAGTCAGTCTCTCTCCCCAGTGGCAGATCCATCCCCCAGGAGTGGAGGTAGTCATCCACCTTCCCCTCACACAGAATCCCTTTCTGGGAGAGGAGACAAATGGTCTTTCTCCCCAGCGACAGTACCCCATACAGGGAGCAGAGACAGCCGGTCTCGCTCCCCAGTGGCAGCACAGTTTCTCAGGGAGTGGAGGTAGTCGGCCTCCCTCCCCAGCAGCAGATCCCCTTCCCAGGAGGAGAAACAGCCCATCTCTCTCCCCAGTAGCTGGGCATGATCTCTAACCTTTTTGCACCCATGAGGATTTCTCACCAGGGGCAGGCGTTGCATTGGGCAAGGAGGTTAAAAGCTTATGCAGTTGGTGCCACATGTTTGGGCACCCGAGCTTTGCCTGCCCCACCAAAGAGCAATCTCACTCTTCGGTCTGGGGTGGGAATACAGCTGGGAAACCAGCACTGGCTTTGTTTGTGGGTGGGTCAGCCAGTACTCAACAGAGTGTCACAGAGGAAGGCAGTATGGCCATGGAACAACAACTGTTTGGGAGCTGGCCTTTGCATCATGTGACTATCCCTGCATCCAGGGCGCAGGGGATTAATGCCAGAAGAAACCCCACAGGGTTCCTCAAGCACAGGGGAGATGGCATAACCTTCTCCATCATCCGATAAGTGGAGGGCTACTGTCGTACAGTGCCATGCCGACCCATGTGGATCTAGCTGGGTATGCCGAACTGGAAGGGGGGAGTTGTCACAGATACCAGGCTGCAAGGGCTAAACCCCTACCCCCCTACAACCTCACCCCTGTTGTTTCTCCTACAACCTCAGCCTGTTGTTTCTCCTACAACCTCACCCCTGTTGTTTCTCAGTGGTTTGGGGCTTCTTAGAGCAACCACAATCTCTGGAAGCTTTTTGTTTGCTTTTTGTTGGCTTGTTTTTGTGTTCTAAACTTGTGAAAAGAAGAGCTGGTCTATGACCGGGAAAACCCTGCAAGGCTGGTCGGGCTCCTGGAACTCGCAGTCGGCCACCTCACAATGGACACTCGCCTAATCCCTCTCAGGCTGGCTGGGCTCCTGGAACTCCTGGTCTGCCACAGGACAGCAGGACACCCGCTAACTTTACCCCTGGTCGCTTCAGCAGCCCTTTGCCCCAGAGCTCTGCTCTTTTGGGGATTGGTAGCCCCTAGGGATTACAAGAGCTGTGGGAATTTTTGGAGGGGAGCTCTTTTGGGAACTGGGGGTTTTGGTCACCCCTAACCCCATAACATCAACCCACTGCAACTTTGGTCCCCAGTAACGAATCACACTGATTTTTTGACTGTGGCATCTGGAGACAGAGTGCTTTAAAATGACACCCTGGAGGTGCCACTGCTCCACCAGGATCACCCCGAACCTGCCACCCCTAAGTACTGGGATTCTGTGAGACTGTGGCTGCTATTGAGGTGCCGGTCAGTCTGGAAGGGTGGGAATGGCAGGAAAATTGTGGGATTGTCCAGGGTCTTATCAAGATGAGCTGTGTGTATAAAAGGAGTGTTTGTTTTACAATAAAGAGAGCTCCTGTTTCACCTGAATGCTAGTATGTCTAGTTATTTGGGTGGGCTCCTGCTAAAATCACTTTCCTTGGCTACATAGTAGCTTGTTCCAGGCAGAGAAAGGACCCTCTGGCAGAGCTACCTAGTCTGGGTAGCCGGAGTCTGCCACAGGGTGGGACCCTGAGTACTGGTGCTGTCGGGCATCAGGGGTGGCTACAGGCTGTGGTCACTTGCCAGCTGGAAATAGATCATTTAGAATAGATTGGTTACCAAAGGAACTCAAAATATCCCAATATCATAGGCGCTAGGAAAGCTTAAAATAGTGATATGACTTGTTTATATAAGTGATATAAGTGTGAAAAAATTAATATATAATTTTTCGTAAAAATTGTGATAAATAAGTGTCAAAATATTTTGTGAAATGCAAATTCTGCATATATTTAATAATAAATTAATATACAATATACAAGTGACAATGCAAAAAAGATTAAAAAATAAAAAGTAAAAGAACAATGAAAATAAGAATAAAAAACAAAGATACATTTTGCAACTGATACAATTAGAATCTTGCAAGGGGATACAATTGTGTTGATCAGACGCAGTTTAAGTGTAGCATACAATTTGCAACAAATGTTACATGGATAACATAATAAAAATCAGACAGCTTGAGTGAAATCCTCTTGAAACCATATAGTCAGCTAAACCAATTCAGATGAACAGATTTGGATGAATATTGCTAGTCTAATCTTAGCTGAAATATTCAGGTCTGGCTGGAACGAGATAAAGGACTAATCAAACGACAGATAAAGGCACCAAATAAAAGTCAACACTTTTACTTACACCGTAAACGGTGATGTGACAAATGATTCCCTCTTTCAGGCATACAATCCAACGATACCAGCACTTAGCTACGGCGTCTTAATATGGCGTTCATTCAAGGGATACATTTTCATTTGAATCACCTTTGCGAACAGGTAGCCGAAGTCTGGTTCTATGGAAGCCTTGAGGGGACAAAATGCTTGCAACAAAAGAGCAACGCGTTTCAACCCGCAAAGGGTCTTTTTCAAGCTCTCGAGATGTTGGAATATTGGCTATTTAAAGCCCTAAGTACAATTTCATTGGTTAAACTTAATAGGTGTAAAGCACTTGATAGTTGTATATAACAAGTTAAATGCAATGTTATACTACCATTATTACTTGTCAAGCAATTATTCTAGCAGCACACATAAAAGTGGATGTTATGCGGTATACATAATAAAAAAACAAATGTTGGATATAAAGTGTCTCGAAGTTGCAAACAGCAAATTGGCAGCAATATTATTCTACCATAATTAGTCTACCATAAACAATTGTCAACCAAACATATTCTGCGATACACATGATAATAAAATAATAGAAAAACAAAACTATATACCAAAAAAAAACCAATACACAATAAAATCAGTTCATAACCACTTCTTAATAATATATTTGAATAAATTAAAATCAATAGATTAAAAATATTTAAATTAAATTCATGCAGATCCACAAGGGTATTTCTTAACTAGGTGTATAAAATGAATGAATATCAAATTATGTGCATATTAATTGTTTAAAAAGTAATATTACATGAATTATATATATATATATATATATATATATATATATATATATATATATATATATATATATATAAAATTAATGTATATGCATAATGTTTGAAATATAATATTTATATATAATAAACATAAATACCAATGTATATACAATATATAACTCCTCTAGGATAAATTTGTTGACCACTGCTCCCAGTTATGCCAATCTATTCATGGGCTACTGGGAACAACAATTTTTACATGATCATAGACTGGGAGCAAGCCTGGTGTCCTATAGACGCTTGATCGAGGATATTATCATCATTTGGGAGGGTAGTGATTCATCTTTTGATGAATTTTTAGAAGATATGAATACTAATCAAGTTAATCTTAAATTTACACGTGAAAAAAACAGATCTACTATTAATTTTTTAGATTTGGAAATTTTTGTGAAAGATGAGAAATTAAATGCTAGAACATTTTTTAAACAGGTTGATGCTAATAGCTGTTTACACTATACTAGTTGTCATCACAAAAAATGTTTAGATAATATCCCAAAAGGTCAGTTTCTGCGAATTCGCAAAAACTGTACAAATTTAATTGAATATGATAACCAATCTGAATTGCTTAAACAAAAGTTTTTAACTAGAGGCTATAAAGAATCTATTATTTCAAAAACAATAAGTGAAGTAAGGTCAGTAGATAGACTCTCATTGCTAGCTACCAAAAATAAAAAACCTACTATTATTCCCCAAAAGGGAGAAGAGAATGATAAACTATTGTTTATTCCATTTATTACAAATTTTAGTCAAAATACATTTCTGCTAGAAATTTTTTTAAATAAGCATTGGAAATTGCTAAAAAATGATGAGATTTTAGGACCCTTACCAAAAAGACCACAAATGGTCTATAAAAAAGCTCCTAATTTAAAATCCATTCTGGCACCTACATAAATCAAAGGTAAGAAAACTAAGTTTAACAGTCAAATTGACGTTAGGAGAAATAATGTGCAAGGCTTCTTTCCCTGCCCCACATGCAAATCGTCTGAACACGCAAAAAAAAGTAAAGAATTTAGGTCAAATGTGACAGGTAAAATATATAAAATAAGAGACTTAATTAGGTGTTCAGATAGTTGTGTAATTTATCTAATTCAGTGCAAATGTGGGGTGCAATATATTGGGGAGACCTCTAGACCCTTACGTACCGGAATCAGAGAACATATGTGGTCTATAGAGAACTTTGAACATGAAAGGAATAAAGACTTGCCTATTCCAAAACATTTTAGTATATGCAATAAAGGTCACTGAGGAGCTAATGAAGCTAATGTGCTTAATGCACTAGGAAACGCGTCTGACCTTTTCATGTTTTTCCTGACCTGAGCTGCCAGCCGTATCACTTCTTTTGCCTATACAGGGAGTGCAGAATTATTAGGCAAGTTGTATTTTTGAGTATTAATTTTATTATTGAACAACAACCATGTTCTCAATGAACCCAAAAAACTCATTAATATCAAAGCTGAATAGTTTTGGAAGTAGTTTTTAGTTTGTTTTTAGTTATAGCTATTTTAGGGGGATATCTGTGTGTGCAGGTGACTATTACTGTGCATAATTATTAGGCAACTTAACAAAAAACAAATATATACCCATTTCAATTATTTATTTTTACCAGTGAAACCAATATAACATCTCAACATTCACAAATATACATTTCTGACATTCAAAAACAAAACAAAAACAAATCAGTGACCAATATAGCCACCTTTCTTTGCAAGGACACTCAAAAGCCTGCCATCCATGGATTCTGTCAGTGTTTTGATCTGTTCACCATCAACATTGCGTGCAGCAGCAACCACAGCCTCCCAGACACTGTTCAGAGAGGTGTACTGTTTTCCCTCCTTGTAAATCTCACATTTGATGATGGACCACAGGTTCTCAATGGGGTTAAGATTAGGTGAACAAGGAGGCCATGTCATTAGATTTTCTTCTTTTATACCCTTTCTTGCCAGCCACGCTGTGGAGTACTTGGACGTGTGTGATGGAGCATTGTACTGCATGAAAATCATGTTTTTCTTGAAGGATGCAGACTTCTTCCTGTACCACTGCTTGAAGAAGGTGTCTTCCAGAAACTGGCAGTAGGACTGGGAGTTGAGCTTGACTCCATCCTCAACCCGAAAAGGCCCCACAAGCTCATCTTTGATGATACCAGCCCAAACCAGTACTCCACCTCCACCTTGCTGGCGTCTGAGTCGGACTGGAGCTCTCTGCCCTTTACCAATCCAGCCACGGGCCCATCCATCTGGCCCATCAAGACTCACTCTCATTTCATCAGTCCATAAAACCTTAGAAAAATCAGTCTTGAGATATTTCTTGGCCCAGTCTTGATGTTTCAGCTTGTGTGTCTTGTTCAGTGGTGGTCGTCTTTCAGCCTTTCTTACCTTGGCCATGTCTCTGAGTATTGCACACCTTGTGCTTTTGCGCACTCCAGTGATGTTGCAGCTCTGAAATATGGCCAAACTGGTGGCAAGTGGCATCTTGGCAGCTGCACGCTTGACTTTTCTCAGTTCATGGGCAGTTATTTTGCACCTTGGTTTTTCCACAAGCTTCTTGCAACCCTGTTGACTATTTTGAATGAAACGCTTGATTGTTCGATGATCACGCTTCAGAAGCTTTGCAATTTTAAGAGTGCTGCATCCCTCTGCAAGATATCTCACTATTTTTGACTTTTCTGAGCCTGTCAAGTCCTTCTTTTGACCCATTTTGCCAAAGGAAAGGAAGTTGCCTAATAATTATGCACACCTGATATAGGGTGTTGATGTCATTAGACCACACCCCTTCTCATTACAGAGATGCACATCACCTAATATGCTTAATTGGTAGTAGGCTTTCGAGCCTATACAGCTTGGAGTAAGACAACATGCATAAAGAGGATGATGTGGTCAAAATACTCATTTGCCTAATAATTCTGCACTCCCTGTACACTTGTAATGTGATTTGGAACATTACAATAAAGGAGTTGGATCAAATTACAAGTTTACTGTATTCTTTTTGCCTACCTGGGTGCGCTGACTACTACGTTTGCTGTAATAAAGGTAGTCTAGATCATTTTTAATTTATCGGTATGGAAAAGGTTAAAAGAAAATGGAGAGGTGGTAATATTCAAAGTGATCTTTTAAAAAAAGAAAGTAAATGGATTTTCAACCTTAAGACCTTACAACCCAGAGGTTTAAATGTAGATTTTGATATAGATGCAAACAGGTGTATAATATGTATTAATACTTTCCCCTTCTGGTGAACCGCAGCCGTCCGACAGTCTCTCCCAAGGTCTGTGTGAATATATCAGGTGTGCTAGCTGGAGGCGCTGGTTCAGCTTGTATCAGTCGTTGGTATCTTCCTTTCCTTTCCTTCCTCGGTTGTATAACTCTAGGTGCAAAATAGTGGTGCTGAAATATCAGACAATACACCATACAAAGGTGAATATCTACTCACAGTGTATATTGCAGGTTACCGGCTCCTTCCCAATATGAAAAGACAATATCACAGATTCAGTAAAAAAGTTTGTCTTTATTTGGCTCAACGCAAAAGCGTTTCAACGGTCCCAGTCATCTTTCTCAAGAGCAATAAAAGTGCTTTACAAACCAAAGCATACCTTTTCGCTGCACAGGCGGCCTTTAAATACATGTCAGTTACGCTACCTGCTTCCCCATTGGAGGAGAGCAGGTTTACACCCGATTCAAAATTTCAATTGTAAATTTAAAATAAACATCTAAAAAAACATCTAAAAAAACATAAAAAACAATATTAATTATATTAGAAACTATAAGTTTGTTTTAAAATATAAAATTTCTGTAGATATCATCATTTTTGCCGGTTTTGTAGTTCCCTTTCAGGTAGTTTTCTGTTTCAAGTTCTCTTCCAGGTCCGGTATGTCAGTGAAGATCACATGTTATAGGTTGTCCAATGAAATTCAGTTTCTGGTATAGTGATGTGTTGTAGTTCCCTTTCAGGTAGTTCTCTATTTTAGGTTCCCATTCAGGTCTGATATGTCAGTGGGTATCACATGTTATCGAATGTCCAATGAAAAACAGTTTCTGATTTTCTCAAAATAAAAAGACATAAGTGTTATTCACAGATACAAAGTTTCTTATATGAATTCTGCTTATCCAAATATTTAGAGGAGGTAGAATAAATTGCCACTTAGAAGTTTGTTATAAGTTGGAATAGATACTTTTCATAATTAAACATTCATATTATAAATAGACTTCTATACTTATTGAATGTTAAATATTGACTCAGCGACTTGTGTGTTGCATATAATTTCTTGAAATTAAGTGTGAGAATTATATTCTTTTGTACAATATGTGTATATATAAACATTAAGTGTGATGATATAACATGAACTGTCTGTATAAATACATGTTTATTTTGCCCCCCTTTCATGTACTAATGTTTTTCAGTATTCACTTTACACAAATGTTACTGGTTTATTTGGGCCCCAATTTTTCTTAGGAACACATTATAGATTATCATCTATTTTGTTGCAATGTGGCTGCAAAATCCAGTATTTAGGACAAACATCCAGATTTTAAAAACAAGAATCATGGAACATCAAAATAAAATAGAAAAAAGAATCATGATGACCACGGAGTGCCGCTACACTGCAACAATTGTGAACATTTCACAAAAGAATCCTTTCTATGGATAGGAATTGAGAAGGTTGAACTTCATTGGAGGGGTGGTAATCTGGCAAAAAAACTAGACCAAAGAGAATTAAAATGGATACATACACTTAGAACATATGCCAATTGGGGTCTAAATAAGGACACAAAAATTGCTGCCTTTGTCTAAAAAACTCTTAACATATGAAAGGGGGGGGCAAAATAAATGATAAATTCAAAAGGTGAAAATATGGGGCCTAAATAAATCAGTAACATTTTTTGTTCTTGTTGAGGTGAATACGAGTATAAGGACACACACAAAAAAAAAGAAAAAAAAGCTGTTTTTGTCTTAAAAACCTTCAACATATGAAAGGGGGGCAAAATAGATGATAATCTATAATGTGTTCCTAAGAAAAATTGGGGCCCAAATAAACCAGTAAAATTTGTGTAAAGTGAATACTGAAAAACATTAGTACATGAAAGGGGGGAAAAATAAACATGTATTTATACAGACAGTTCATGTTATATCATCACACTTAATGTTTATATATACACATATTGTACAAAAGAATATAATTCTCACACTTAATTTCAAGAAATTATATGCAACGCACAAGTCGCTGAGTCAATATTTAACATTCAATAAGTATAGAAGTCTATTTATAATATGAATGTTTAATTATGAAAAGTATCTATTCCAACTTATAACAAACTTCTAAGTGGCAATTTATTCTACCTCCTCTAAATATTTGGATAAGCATAATTCATATAAGAAACTTTGTATCTGTGAATAACACTTATGTCTTTTTATTTTGAGAAAATCAGAAACTGTTTTTCATTGGACATTCGATAACATGTGATATCCACTGACATATCAGACCTGAATGGGAACCTAAAATAGAGAACTACCTGAAAGGGAACTACAAAACATCACTATACCAGAAACTGAATTTCATTGGATAACCTATAACATGTGATCTTCACTGACATACCGGACCTGAAAGAGAACTTGATATCTACAGAAATTTTATATTTTAAAACAAACTTATAGTTTCTAATATAATTAATATTGTTTTTTATATTTTTTTAGATTTTTTTTAGATGTTTATTTTAAATTTACATTTGAAATTTTGAATCGGGTGTTAACCTGCTCTCCTCCAATGGGGAAGCAGGTAGCGTAACTGACATGTATTTAAAGGCCGTCTGTGCAGCGGAAAGGTATGCTTTGGTTTGTAAACCACTTTTATTGCTCTTGAGAAAGACGACTGGGACCGTTGAAACGCTTTTGCGTTGAGCCAAATAAAGACAAACTTTTTTACTGAATCTGTGATATTGTCTTTTCATATTGGGAAGGAGCCGGTAACCTGCAATATACACTGTGAGTAGATATTCACCTTTGTATGGTGTATTGTCTGATATTTCAGCACCACTATTTTGCACCTAGAGTTATACAACCGAGGAAGGAAAGGCAAGGAAGATACCAACGACTGATACAAGCTGAACCAGCGCCTCCAGCTAGCACACCAGATTTTGATATAGGCTGCTATTTAAACAATTAACTCTTTAGTTATAGTCTCTTAAAGATATTTTATTAAGTTTTATTAGATTTTTATAACCTAATTGCTGGTATATCAGTGGTCATCAAATTTATCCTAGAGGCGTTATATATTGTATATACATTGGTATTTATGTTTATTATATATAAATATTATATTTCAAACATTATGCATATACATTAATTTTATATATATATATATTTTATTATTCATGTAATATTACTTTATAAACAATTAATATACACATAATTTGATATTCATTCATTTGAAACATTTGGTGGGCTCTGCTGTGACACTGTATTTATATGTAGATGCCGGCTGTTCCATGCTTACGGGTATATTATATTTTACCATTGTTTACCACTTTGTATAAATGTTTTTTTATTTTTATTGTTCACTGTTGCTAAGGACTAGTTGTGTAGACAACAGTTTTGGCGGTTTGCACACAGGGGGAGGGTCTATTATAAAGGTATAAATGTTTTGCACATTGTCTGTAATACTGGTCTGATGAAGGGGAGCATTCCCCGAAACGTCACTGAAATAAATCTTCTGTTATACTAAGACTAGAGAGTGATGTCTTCTATTTGCTGTATCATTACCCATATTCTAGCACCCTGGCACTTGTGGAACTGTTTGTGAGAGTGCACCTGTCTCCTTACTTAATAATTATACATACAGGTATATACAGGTATATACAGTGGGACAAAAAAGTATTTAGTCAGCCACCAATTGTGCAAGTTCTCCCTCTTAAGAAGATGAGAGAGGCCTGTAATTTTCATCATAGGTATACCTCAACTATCAGAGACAAAATGTGGAAACAAATCCAGACAATCACATTGTCTGATTTGGAAATAATTTATTTGCAAATTATGGTGGAAAATAATTATTTGGTCAATATCAAAAGTTCATCTCAATACTTTGTTATATATCCTTTGTTGGCAATGACAGAGGTCAAACGTTTTCTGTAAGTCTTCACAATGTTGTCACACACTGTTGCTGGTATGTTGACCCATTCCTGCACGCAGATCTCCTCTAGAGGAGTAATGTTTTGGGGCTGTCGCTGGTCAACACAGACTTTCAACTCCCTCCAAAGGTTTTCTATGGGGTTGAGATCTGGAGACTGGCTAGGCCACTCCAGGACCTTGAAATGCTTCTTACGAAGCCACTCCTTTGTTGCCCGGGCAGTGTGTTTGGTATCATTGTCATGCTGAAAGACCCAGCCACGTTTCATCTTCATTGCCCTTGCTGATGGAAGGAGGTTTGCACTCAAAATCTCACGATACATGGCCCCATTCATTCTTTCATGTACACGGATCAGTCGTCCTATTCCCTTTGCAGAGAAACAGCCCCAAAGCATGATGTTGCCACCCCCATGCTTCACAGTAGGTATGGTGTTCTTTGGTTGCAACTCAGCATTCTCTCTCCTCCAAACATGACGAGTTGTGTTTCTACCAAACAGTTCTACTTTGGTTTCATCTGACCATATGACATTCTCCCAATCCACATCTGGATCATCCAAATGATCTCTAGCATACTTCAGACGGGCCCAGACATGTACTGGCTCAAGCAGGGGGACATGTCTGGCACTGCAGGATCTGAGTCCCTGGCGGCGTAGTGTGTTACTGATGGTAACCTTTGTTACGTTGGTCCCAGCTCTCTGCAGGTCATTCACTAGGTCACCCTGTGTGGTTCTGGGATGTTTGCTCACTGTGATCATTTTGACCCCACGGGGTGAGATCTTGCGTGGAGCCACAGATCGAGGGAGATTATCAGTGGTCTTGTATGTCTTCCATTTTCTAAATATTGCTCCCACAGATGATTTCTTCACACCAAGCTGCTTGCCTATTGCACATTCAGTCTTCCCAGCCTGGTGCAGGTCTACAATTTTGTTTCTGGTGTCCTTCGACAGCTTTTTGGTCTTCACCATAGTGGAGTTTGGAGTGTGACTGTTTGAGGTTGTGGACAGTTGTCTTTTATACTGATAACAAGTTCATACAGGTGCCATTAATGCAGGTAACGAGTGGAGGACAGAGGAGCCTCTTAAAGAAGAAGATACAGGTCTGCAAGAGCCAGAAATCTTGCTTGTCTGTAGGTGACCAAATACTTATTTTCCACCATAATATGCAAATATATTCTTTCCAAATCAGACAATATGATTGGATTTGTTTCCACATTTTGTCTCTCATAGTTGAGGTATATCTATGATGAAAATTACAGGCCTTTCTCATCTTCTTAAGTGGGAGAACTTGCACAATTGGTGGCTGACTAAATACTTTTTTTGACCAACTGTATGTATGTGTGTGTGTAATATTTCTGCATGTGCATTATCAGAAGAGATCAACTTGGTATTACAATCCATTCTTTTAAAAATGTAACCAAAGAATTGGTTTGTAAGAGTGTTAAAATAAATATTTAATTTGCTATTACAAGTTGAGTGTTGAATGCCTAATGCATGCAGTAATCCACCTGGAATATCACTTTTTAAAAGCTGGTGTAAAAATTTACGATGAATTATAACAGTCCACACCAGCACTTATGCCAATGTTAAAAACACACCACTTAAACCCTCTTGCAAAAAAAATAAAATAAAATGATTAACCCCTAAGCAGCCACAACCCCAATTGCAACCCCATACTTCCATAATTACCTATACCATAATTATCTATAATATGCATCTCTAATCTGCCACAACCCTCTACACAAAAAAACAATCCTATACTATAAACCATTAAACACCAACAACACCATCACAAAAAACTCCAAAACTATTAACCCCTGAAATACCCTCATTCACAAAATAACACTAACCTAACTGCTACCCCCCCAAATCCCTCTAACTTAATACCCCCTAAGTTACTAATAAAAATTTCTATGTGGGTGAAGAGAACGGGTCGTTATGAAAATCTCTGCCTGTGTGTGCATGATTGCCCATTCTTGTCATGAAAGAGAAGCATGCAGGCCAGATCAGCAGTGGTAATTGTGGGTGGCACACCCAGAGCTACATGAGAGTCCTGGTGAATTGTCACCACAAATGTATATGGTGACATCACAGAGTGGGAGGGACGAAGATTTCACGGGCAGGTAAGGGAGCTGGATGGGGTAGGTCTAAGCTCCCTTACTTCCCTTACTAGTCACAGGCCTCAAAGACCCAGTATTTAAAATAATCACCTGCTTTTTTAAATATTGAAGGCCTTGGAAAGCTATAAGCACCCAGATCTTTATTTAAAGTAAAAAAACAGATGTGGATTTGATGGGACCTAATAGGCTTAATAAAAAAAAAACTATTATGTCTAAAGACCCCTAATAATGTTTATTTTATAGTAGACAATTCCCTCTTTCTAAAAATGTATGAATTATCTGTATATCCGAGGGATCACTGTGGTAACAGAAATAACCTTGCAGGAAAAGTTGTTTTTATTTATGTTTATACTGTAATCCCCAAAGGCTCATATGGGCTATCATTTCACATGTTGCTACCTTTGATGACAATTTAGTATGGTGATTACACAGTTGCTATTAACAAAAATATACCTTTTTTATATTTTTGATGCAACCTCCTCACATGCCAGGAAATATAAATATAATAATGATATATTCGTAATCTACTGGCCCTTCTAAATATAAACAGCGGTGGCCAAATGTCTGAGAAAAATACCATATATCGGTCCATCGGAAGAGATACTAGTAACGTTGATTGACATGTGTCTCTCAGAAAATTATTTTCAATTTGACAAACTCTACTATTTACAAATCTCTGGAACGGCGATGGGGTCAAATGTGGCCCCGTCGCTAGCCAACCTTTTTATGGCCGATTATGAGACAAATGTCATTGGAATTTTTGGCAAACCAGAAATTAAATACTATTGTCGCTACATCGACGATTTGTACTTAATCTGGCAGGATGGGCTGTTGACACTTGACGCTTGGATCACGAGTCTTAATGAAATAAACAGCACTATCCGATTCAGTGCTACCACAAGCTTCGATATGGTTGACTATCTAGATGTGAGAGTTTTCAAGAAGGAGACCTATCTGGGCACCACTCTCTACAGGAAGCTAACCGATAGGAACTCAATCCTGCACGCTCGTAGTTGCCATCAACCAAACCTGGTCAGAAATATCCCTAAAGCACAATTTCAACGGGTTATGAGAAATAAAACAGATGTAGAAAAGTGCTCAATCCAAATGGATGAAATGACACAGTGTTTCATTGAGAGAGGCTATAATCGAAAAACACTGGCAGAAACACGTACACTGGTGAGTACCCAAGGAAGAAAAATCACTATCGGAACAGATGACTTTTGTAACTTCCTACACACCAGATAAACATCTGATCATCAAAGCACTAAAAGAAGAGTGGAAGTTACTTGAATCTGACCACACTCTACCATTTAAAGCATGGAAAACACCACAAGTAGGATACAGAAGGGGTCGGAACCTCAGGGACCTATTGATGAAGACAGATCTGACCGACAATACTCCAACCACTTGGCTGGGGAGAAAAGCTGGCTGCTATCACTGCCTTGGATGTGTCACTTGTAATGCAATGATCACCAGTGCTCAATTTCAACATCCCGAATGCAGGAAGAAATATAAGATCAAGTATGCGGTGACTTGCACTAATACACACATTGTGTACCTCTTGAACTGTCCATGTGGTAAATACTATACCGGCAAGACAACGGATGATGCCAGGACCAGGATGGCCAATCATCAGGACAGTATCCGATTGGCCATCAAGAATGGCAAAACAGACCAACCAGTGGCTCGCCATTTTCTGGAATCCGGACACTCAGTCACAGATATGCGGTTTAGAATAATCAATCATGTTCCTAAACTGAGCAGAGGAGGAGACAAAGCCACCATCCTTCTACGCAAAGAAGCTAGGTGGATTTTTGAACTGGGAACTTTACAACCTAGGGGCCTAAATGTCCATACAGGATGGCAGTGTTTTCTATAACCAGTTGATCCACTGTCCTTCAGGATCTAGAGTCCACATTTCTGATGAGAGTCCATGGTCTAGATGAGAGTTCATGATCTATTTGGGGGAGCTGTATTCCCCTCTCTTTACAATTGTTTCAGGCAACCTATTTGGTCGCTGCATATTATATTATATTATATTATTTTGTTGATTATGAATTTTATGTCGGTCATCTGACACATATACTATAATTGCTCTTCTCCAAACTTCTCTATGGTCCTCTTTTTTGCACCCTAGAGCGGTCCTCTATAGATTCTTTGATATGCTCATTTCGGTGGTTTTATCTATGGTTTTTAACTTTTTTTCCCCTTGGCCTGCTATGGACAGACATTATTTATTGAATAGCTTTTTCCACACACACTGCTCAACTTGTTATTATTAATAGGCTGACATAACATAAAATTTTTATGTCTTTGCGGAGCTAATATGATCAGGCATAGTCTATAGCTATTGTTAGTTTTTGTGAGTTCCCACTTATTTGGTATGTTTATTGGTACTCTGAGGAGTCCATTCTTTTTAATAATATGCAGTTGATTGGTTTTATGTTATTATTATTGTTTGTGTCTTTAGATTCACACTTTGTGCATCTAGACAAGACAGTGAGCTTTCTTTAATGGGGTCCTGCAATGAGAATTCATATTTTTCTTGCAGGCGTCCAGTTTATTATTTTTTCACTAACAATTGGTGATGGTACTGTTATAAATTCCTCTGTCATTACAGAGTTCACCCTCGAGATAAAAGTAAATTAGCAGCAATTATAGTTGTTATTTTATTCACATTTTATTCACATTTGGTTCCTTGTCGCCCACTTAGGGCTTGCGCTACTATATTGTGCTTAGACTCTGCACCTAGTGCGGCTATCTTCACGCTTATGTGGAGGATTGCCCATGGGGGTGGACCGCACTTATCTGATTCTGCTCCATCATTGGCTCAGTTTGACAACTGGGTGGCACCTCTGCCAATAGCCTGCGGTTATTGGCAGATGGTCTGTGGGCTTGTTTACCATTGTTTATTTACTGATTCTGGGGACATAAGATTTATTTATGGGTGAACAGAACCCACACGGCTGTTAATTTCCCTTAAATAGGGGAGGAATTATTTTTGAGTGTGTATGGGTCCGTGCCCGCTGGCGCAATATGCGCTACTTAAGATTTAATAGGGATATTTGGTTTGACAACTTAGGAGACCTGGCCATCCTCCAGTGTGACTGTTAGATTTTAGTATTGCTCGCACAGCGCCAGTCACTCTAGTCCCCTTAGTTATGTTATGGTAGGTTTTGTTATGTTCGGCTTTCACAGTAGGGCTGTGTAGATGTCAGACCTGTGTCAGTCTTGATTTGATTGGCTTTAAGATGGGTGTGTGTGGCACTTTGATGTTTGATTGGTGGAATTTCGTAGAGAGAGATTGTTTCTTTCTCATAGAAAACTGCATATTGGGTTTATGAGTATAAATTGAAGCTTTATGTCAGGATAACTTTGCGGCCCAAGGGGATAATCTTTTATAATCTCTTATAATCTATACACTTTATTTCACGCTGCACTTTTAAACTTTGGCTTCAGCCTATCTGGTTGTTTCTCTCTTTAGAACTATCCTATCAGGGGGTTTGTTTCTGCTGTCTTTTCACAACTCGTGCACTGATTGAATCAATGATTAGGGGAGGGTTCTATTCACCTTTAAATCTTCGCCACTTTTGCATTGTTGTTTGTCAGAGGAAGGGACTGTTTTGTGTCCCGAAACGTCACAATAAAATTATTTATTTACACGGATGGTTAAAGTCCAGTGAGTGCTTATTCATCATTGCATCTTTCGATATTTTTTATAGCAACCTGGCAGTTGAACATGGATGGTGAGAGTGCATGCACCTACAAACTGAATATATATATATATATATATATATATATATATATATATATATATATATATATATATATACACACAGTATATTTAAATTTAAGTACAAAAAAATAATTGGCTTAGCACAGGGAATTCAACAAAGGCTTAGCAGTGAAAGGGTTACAAAAGTTACTAAAATATTATTAATTAAATAATGTGCATCTCTCCCTCTCTCTCCATTTTTAATCTTGCTCTCGTAAGTAAAATCAGATTTATGGATTGATTTTCTCTTGTAAATCAGGTAACAGGAATTTTGCATAGCAAACAGAGAATAAGAATGTGCTCTTAGACCCCTATTATCAAAATGACAGTGACATATTCAAAATGGATCCGAAGCAATGTCGAGAATTCCGACAAAACATTCAAAAGTGCTGAAGATACAGGGAGTGCAGAATAATTAGGCAAATGAGTATTTTGACCACATCATCCTCTTTATGCATGTTGTCTTACTCCAAGCTGTATAGGCTCGAAAGCCTACTACAAATTAAGCATATTAGGTGATGTGCATCTCTGTAATGAGAAGGGGTGTGGTCTAATGACATCAACACCCTATATCAGGTGTGCATAATTATTAGGCAACTTCCTTTCCTTTGGCAAAATGGGTCAAAAGAAGGACTTGACAGGCTCAGAAAAGTCGAAAATAGTGAGATATCTTGCAGAGGGATGCAGCACTCTTAAAATTGCAAAGCTTCTGAAGCGTGATCATCGAACAATCAAGCGTTTCATTCAAAATAGTCAACAGGGTCGCAAGAAGCGTGTGGAAAAACCAAGGCGCAAAATAACTGCCCATGAACTGAGAAAAGTCAAGAGTGCAGCTGCCAAGATGCCACTTGCCACCAGTTTGGCCATATTTCAGAGCTGCAACATCACTGGAGTGCCCAAAAGCACAAGGTGTGCAATACTCAGAGACATGGCCAAGGTAAGAAAGGCTGAAAAACGACCACCACTGAACAAGACACACAAGCTGAAACGTCAAGACTGGGCCAAGAAATATCTCAAGACTGATTTTTCTAAGGTTTTATGGACTGATGAAATGAGAGTGAGTCTTGATGGGCCAGATGGATGGGCCCGTGGCTGGATTGGTAAAGGGCAGAGAGCTCCAGTCTGACTCAGACGCCAGCAAGGTGGAGGTGGAGTACTGGTTTGGGCTGGTATCATCAAAGATGAGTTTGTGGGGCCTTTTCGGGTTGAGGATGGAGTCAAGCTCAACTCCCAGTCCTACTGCCAGTTTCTGGAAGACACCTTCTTCAAGCAGTGGTACAGGAAGAAGTCTGCATCCTTCAAGAAAAACATGATTTTCATGCAGGACAATGCTCCATCACACACGTCCAAGTACTCCACAGCGTGGCTGGCAAGAAAGGGTATAAAAGAAGAAAATCTAATGACATGGCCTCCTTGTTCACCTGATCTGAACCCCATTGAGAACCTGTGGTCCATCATCAAATGTGAGATTTACAAGGAGGGAAAACAGTACACCTCTCTGAACAGTGTCTGGGAGGCTGTGGTTGCTGCTGCACGCAATGTTGATGGTGAACAGATCAAAACACTGACAGAATCCATGGATGGCAGGCTTTTGAGTGTCCTTGCAAAGAAAGGTGGCTATATTGGTCACTGATTTGTTTTTGTTTTGTTTTTGAATGTCAGAAATGTATATTTGTGAATGTTGAGATGTTATATTGGTTTCACTGCTAAAAATAAATAATTGAAATGGGTATATATTTGTTTTTTGTTAAGTTGCCTAATAATTATGCACAGTAATAGTCACCTGCACACACAGATATCCCCCTAAAATAGCTATAACTAAAAACAAACTAAAAACTACTTCCAAAACTATTCAGCTTTGATATTAATGAGTTTTTTGGGTTCATTGAGAACATGGTTGTTGTTCAATAATAAAATTAATCCTCAAAAATACAACTTGCCTAATAAGTCTGCACTCCCTGTACTGTTTAAAAGCACCATCGCTAAGAGGCATTTTACCATACATCACAATGGGTTGCGATGCTGGTGAAATATTCCAAGCAGTATCGGCACCGATATTGGCAATGTAAAGTAAATAATCCCTTTTAAATATATAGCACCAAGACTAATAAATATACCTATGCACCCCTAAACTGACATAATTCACAACCACAAACTAACCTTACACTACTTAACCCCTAAACCACAAATAGCCCACCACAATAAACTTCCTAACCTATTAACCCTATTGCCCTAAAATAATTTACGCCCTTTTGCCCATAAAAAACCTTATTCTTAAAAAAAAAAATATATATATATCCTAAAAAAAAATTGTTAAAAAAACCTATCCTTAAAAAGATTGCCCTTAGAATGGCATTTGGTAGGCCAGTGCACTAAAGTTAACATAGCTCTTGTGTCCAATATAAAACCTATACTCAAAAAAATCCTAAATTAAAAAAACCTATACTAAAAATAGATTCCCCTGAAAGCATTTGGTTGGGCATTTCCCTTAGAAGGGCATTTGATAAGGCAGAAAACCCAATTCTAAAAAAAAATCCATGTCCTAAAAAAAATCCCTGTCCTAAAAAAAAGATTGCCCTAAGATGGGCATTTTGTAGGGCATTGCCCTAAAGTAATGTCAGCTCTTTTGGACTAAAAATAAAAAACCCTATTCTAAAAAAATAACCATACCACAAAAATTCTTACTCTTAGCCCCAAAGTTTCTACTCACCCAACTCCGGCTGTGCTTCTCTTCTTCATGTCAGCGGTCCTCCAGGGCAGTCCTCTTCATTTTCATGGTGATGGTCCTCTTCTTCCATCCAATGCTTCTTTTCTTATCTTCTGGTAGACGTCTTCTTCATGCAGTCACCGCCGCACATTGAAGCTTTAATGGGAGGTTCCCACTTCTATAGGGGTGCCCTTGTATTTCTGTTGACTGCTTTTAAATGCTTAGTCCAATCAACTTGTAGAAAAAGCTAAAGGCATCTGGAAGACCAAAAAGTTGCACAAGGGGTTTTTATTTTAATTATTTTTTTAAAATATTTTTGATTGCCTTGCTGTTTAGTTCATTGCAAACTGTTCCTTTTAAGTATTCATTGATTTATTTATTTTCTTTGTGAAATTTGCTTAATTCCTCTTGCTAATAAAATGTATTTTTGACATATGTAGGTGGGAGAGTCAGTTTTCTAATTTTGTGAATTTTTGTTTCTTAATAAGATTTTCATTTGAATTTGTTTTGCTTTGAATTATTGTTACTATGTTTAATTATTTTTGGTTATGGCTTTTTGTCTGTCAAATATATAGTATTTTTTTAATAAAAGAATAAAAAAAATTATCATCTGGGGTTGCCATGCTCATTGTTCAGAGTAAGATTGCCTTCTATTTCGGGGCTGGACTGACCTTGTAGGCAGAATCAGACTGATGTACTTCAGGAAAGTTCTCCACTTTGAAAAGGACTTTTGAGCTAAAACACCTAGATGGTATCTTGCCATAGAACAAACTACTAAATGCTTGCTGATTTCTAATCTTTCTGTATGCAAATATATACAAATCATATTAACAAAAATATTGCATTATAGAATTTAAATTAAGAAGGAACCTACAGTTTCTTTTAATGCAAAGAGAAAATACAACTCGCTTAACTAGACGTTTAAATAGCTCCAGTCAAAGTGATTGAAAATGTTTGAACTTCCCCTAATCTCCCACCTCCCTATGCCTGTATGACTAAAATCCAGCAATTAGTGCCTGACTAGCTATCTCTAACATGAATCATTAGTAATGCTATGGTAGTTTTCGGCAGGGGATGATGCACACATGAATGGTCAAATTTATAATATTTAGATACAAAAGAGCCGATTAGAAAACAATAATACTCCTCCCCCTGTCTGCAACTTTTTTTTTACGCCAAACAGCATGAACAAATAAATGAATGACATGGTTAAGCAATCATTATATCTTCATCTGTTTTCTCCAATAACGTATTCAGCTGCTCATGTATTGGGAAACTTGCCGGATCTGCATAAATTCAAATGAATGTATTTGTCCAAAGCTGAATGTACATCTGTAGTAACTGGTCGATTAAAATAAATTTGTTTTGTAAATAAAATATAATTAAAGCCCATTTGCATTGATAAACGTTAAAGGGCCACTAAACCCAAAATCTTTCATGATTCAGATAGAACATTCACATTTAAACCACATTACAATTTACTTCTATTAATAATTTTGCTTCATTTTTTAGATATCCTTAGTTGAAGAAAAAGCAATGCACATGGGTGAGCCAATCACATGAGGCTTCTATGTGCAGCAACCAATCAGCAGCTACTGAGCATATCTAGATATGCTTTTTGGCAAAGAATATCAAGATAATAAAACAAATTAGATAATAGAAGTAAATTAGAAAGATGTTTAAAAATGCATTACCTTTCTAAATCATGAAAGAAAAAATGTGGGTGTCATGTCCCTTTAAGTATGTGCATCTCTACATAAATGTCTGTCCCACGGTAGAGGTTGTGATTTCCTCTGTGATTAACAGGTATCAGCAACAATCTGATCCATTCTTAAGTGAAGCTGCATCACATAGATTTGTGCCCTCTCACTCTGTCTGTTTTAATACCAGTCTGCCTGTTTCTATGTTGATCTGCCTGTCATTTCCTGTCATGTTTACTCTTTCTCTGTGCCATTATGTCACTCTCTATCAGCTCTTAGTGTTGTCCAACAAGTCAAAATGATCTTTTTATTTTTTTACTATGACCCTATGACTTTATCTTTCTTCACCATCAGAGCTTCTTGCTATTATGGCTATTTCTGTCACTCACAGTCCATATAATTCACTCTCTCTCTATGCTTATTCGTCACACCATGGCTATCCCTAAATTCACTTTGCCTTTACATCACTCTGTCAACATATGTGTTATGATTATGCACCAGTCACTTAAAGTAACAGTGTGAACATTGCAGGGTATATTTCTGACATATTAAATGGATGTAGCTACTGTTAGTTATTTGAGACTAGATGTTATATACCAGCTTCTAAATATGGCTATAAACATAACTCCCAGTGTACTGTAATTAGCTATATAAATGCAATCTGGATGCTGAATTGCTGATATTATTTTTTATCTAGTAGTAGGATTAATGACTATAGAATTACTCTCTCTTTATGAGATTACAAATTCTATGTACACCATCTGAATGCAATATAAATAGCTATGTATGCCTTTTTGAAAAAATAAATGATTACAGATTATATAATATATAATACATTTTGTCTGTTTTTAAGCATATGTAAAATTGTATTAAATGATTTGCTGGCATTTGTTTAAACTCTTCAGTGTCAGGATTTTGGAGATTATTTTCTACAGCTGGAGGATATACATATTTTTATATTTTTCTTATATATGTCCATTTAAACTTTAGGGGCCGATTTATTAAGATGCAGGCGGACATGATATGTTGAGCTTGAAGGCATGTACATTTTACCATATTTTTGTTTTTGCGTAACAATGCACTGAAATAAATATATATGATCCATATTCAATGTATTTATTATAATTTTAATCCTATCCTATATTTTCTATAAAAATATTTTGTTATAGATTATATATTATGGGTAGATGACAAGTAGCGCTTTATATTTCTTTTTCATGATCACAAAAACTCTGCTAGAGTTAAGCTTTTTGCCCTAGTCGCATTGCTTTCGTATTAACGTTTAAAAAAGCAAAACCGTACTTAAAGTCGAAAATCAAAGGAGAAAAACACCCACTCTCTCGCGCGCTATAGCATTTTCGCAAATGCGCTAACCTGACATGAAAATATAAATATTTCATATTCCAATTTTCTTAACATTACAGACTATGTTGTATTTATTCATAATTTCTACATATATCTGATATCTTTTTAAACAAATATATATTTATTCCTCTCTCTCTCTCTCTCTCTTTCTTTCTCTCTCTCTTTCTTTCTCTCTCTCCTGCTGCCACTGGGATGAAGCTAGAAGATTGACCTCCACGGGATTGAGATAGATGAAAATGGACCGCCTCCACAATGAAGATGGATGAAGAAGGAGCACTGCCCATCATCATCATCGGTGAGTACCAACTTTGGGGTTAGTGTTAGTTTTTTGGGGTTTTTTTTGAGCAGCAAAAATAAGGAAAATGCCCATCGAAATGCCCTTTTGGAGGCAATAGGTAGTTTAGGACCCCTTAGTCATGTCTGAGATATGAATAAAAGCCCTACATAGGGATTGAAATGTTGTCTTTTTTCCCATGCTGTTTAAGCAATAATGAAGTTTTATTATTTTTGATAAGAGGCTGGATTCCATTGTCTTTTACTGGGGTAATAGTGATCACCTGGCATGAATAAATGTCTATTTATTTGCACAGAGGCTAATGGGAGCCCCTTTGTGCAGCTCAAAGTTAGAGAACAATACCAAAAAGGCCTGAGTACACCCCTCACATTTTTGTAAATATTTTATTATATATTTTCATGTGACAACACTGAAGAAATGACACTTTGCTACAATGTAAAGTAGTTAGTATACAGCCTGTATAACAGTGTAAATTTGCTGTCCCCTCAAAATAGCTCAACACACAGCCATTAATGTCCAAATGTCCAAATTGGGCCCAAAGTCTCAATATTTTGTATGGCCACCATTATTTTCCAGCACTGCCTTAACCCACTTGGGCATGGAGTTCAGCAGAGCTTCACAGGTTGCCACTGGAGTCCTCTTCCACTCACCCATGACAACATCACGAAGCTGATGGATGTTGGAGACCTTGCGCTCCCCACATTCCATTTGAGGAAGCTCAATAGGGTTTAGGTCTGGAGACATGCTTGGCCAGTGCATCAACTTTACCCTCAGCTTCTTTAGCAAGACAGTGGTCATCTTGGAGGTGTGTTTGGGGTCGTTATTATGTTGGAATACTGCCCTGAGGCCCAGTCTCTGAAGGTAGGGGATCATGCTCTGCTTCAGTATGTCACAGTACATGTTGGCATTTATGGTTCCCTCAATGAACTGTAGCTCCCCAGTGCTGGCAGCACTCATGCAGGCCCAGACCATGACACTCCCACCATCATGCTTCACTGAAGGCAAGATACACTTGTCTTTGTACTCCTCACCTGGTTGCCACCACATATGCTTGACACCATCTGAACCAAATAAGTTTATCTTGGTCTCATCGAAGCACAGGACATGGTTCCAGTAATCCATGTCCTTAGTCTGCTTGTCTTCAGCAAACTGTTTGCGGGCTTTCTTGTGCATCATCTTTAGAAGAGGCTTCCTTCTGGGACAACAGTCATGGAGACTAACTTGATGCAGTGTACAGCATATGGTCTGAGCACTGACAGACTGACCCCCCACCCCTTCAACCTCTGCAGCAATGCTGGTAGAACTCATAGGTATATTTCCCAAAGACAACCTCTGGATATGACGCTAAGCGTGTGGACTCAACTTCTTTGTTCAACCATGGCAAGACCCGTTCTGAGTGGAATCTGTACTATATAACCACTGTATGGTCTTGCCCACCATACTGCAGCTCAGTTTCAGGGTCTTGGCCATCTTCTTATAGCATAGGCCATCTTTATATAGAGCAACAATTATTTGAGGTGCCATGTCGAACTTCCAGTGACCAGTATGAGAGAGTATGAGAGCGATGACACAAAATTTAACACAACTGCTCTCCATTCACACCTGAGACCTTGTAACACTATCAAGTCACATAACACTGGGGAGGGAAAATGGATAATTGAGCCCAATTTGGATATTTCCAATTAGGGGTGTACTCACTTTTGTTGTCAACGGTTTAGACATTAATGGCTGTGTGTTGAGTTATTTTGAGGGGACAGCAAATTTACACTGTTATACAGGCTGTACACTCACTACTTTACATTGTAGCAAAGTGTCATTTCTTCAGTGCTGTCACATGAAAAGATATAATAAAATATTTACAAAAATCTGAGGGGTGTACTCACTTTTGTGAGATTCTGTATATATATTGCTCTTTCTTCCTTTTGACAATAGAATTTAGAAAACGCACACACTTTTGCTTGCAACCTTATGTATTACAATTTTAGTAAACATTTACATTTTGTTGTGCAGTTCTAATATATTAAATATTCATAAATAACATTATGGTTTGAATCTGTGGGGTCTGCTGAAATACAAAATATATAGGGTCAGATTACGAGTGGAGCGCAAGAAGTAATGGGTATATCTCAGGTGTTTGTGCATGTTGGGTTTTCTGCTAGTATTACTACAAGTTGAAAATAAACATGATTGATTGAACACAATTAAAGTTAATGCTCTTTGGTTAGCATGCCCTCCAAGCTCTGGTTAACTGTTTCACAGAACAAAAACGTGTTACAAGACAAATCAAAAATACATTTAAAAGTATAGTTACACTCATAATATCACTATCTAATAAAAATTAAATAAATAAAAATTATTGCACAAACTAGTTATAAGGGCTCAAAGATATGAAGTCTCAAGTGTTAGAAAAATAGGCAGACAAAGGGCTTTAACATTAAGACACATACATATACTGTACATGTCTAAAGATGTATATGAATGTATATATATATGTTTATATGTGTGTATATACAGTATATATTAATGTATTTATATGTGTATTTATGTATTTACATAAATATATACTCATATAAACACATAAATACATATATATATATATATAAGTTCATTGTAGCCCTTTGCAGTCAAGTAGATGAAAACATATTAAAGTATATATATATATATATATATATATATATATATATATATATATATATATATATATATTTAACAAAAAAAACAGATATATGTATAAATATGTATTTATGAATAAATAGAAGATATTCTTCTATGTGACGAACACTGGAATGTGAAATATTTATATTTTCATATCGGGTTGGTGCACTTGAGAATATGCGATCAGGTTTGGTAGAGCGAGTAGGGTGTTAGGTTTTTTTCTATGGGGGAATAAGTGAACGCTCACGCTATGTTCTAAGTTTGGCTTTTTGTGCTCATCAGGTTAGTGCATGAGTGAAAACAGTTTACCTTCAACTCATAATGCGAGCGCAACCTGACAAGCACAAAAAGCCAAACTTTTAGCGCAGTTAATGCTCAAGCTCCATTGTAGGTCATGGGGAACACATTAACGTTGTTGTGATATTCAAAGTTTGTTCGCACATCAGTTTAGCACACAAGCAAATTTTTACTTTCAACTTGTAATACCAGCGCTACCCGATGCATGCAAAAAGCTTTCTTCTAACGGAGTAACAACGCAAAAAGGTTGCAATAAATAGTGCTCCACTTGTTATCTTGCCCTAAATCAGAGAGCTGGTATATTATATTATTCTAGCAGTATTTTATTAGTGCTTATCATTTATTTTAAAGATGGTATTTCTGTGCTTAGCTTAGGTAATTCTTTTTTTGGGACTATTTCATTATTATCTACTAAGCAACATTGTTTTTATAGTTTTATTTGTTTTCTACCCCTTTGGCACAATCCTAACTTTCCTTCTCTGCTTGCAACTAGTACATGATGCAGAAGTTCCCATTCCTGCCTACCTGGTGGACTAAACATAACATTAGAAAGAAACGTAAACATCAACACATTCATTATGAGATATTTGCTCACTGGCCAATAGAATAATCAAATGCTTGCCTGCTGTTGTTTTCTCTGCCGAATGCCAGTCTGGTCCCCCATTTTCCTTTGGCATTTTGCACTTCAGTTTTGCTGAATATTAAAAGCTGTCTGTGGTCTTGTTTGCTAATCAATTGCACTCAATGAAGAAATATTAACTTTTAAAATAGTTATTGACTAGTACAAAACCAGACTGACACAAAAAGTATCTAGTTATTCTCTTTCTAATGATGAGTGTGAATCAGTATAGAAGCCCAAATATCAGAAAACTTTTCTGTGGGGAAACTGTTTGCTAACTATTAATTTACATTTGTGTATGAACTTTAACAAAGCACTAAACCCAAACAGATGATTGAATATTGATAAATAGGGTTCATAATTTTAGTTACTGAACATTGTGGGTCATTTATTATCTCATAGAGTGCTATTCATTATGTACCTGATACAATATAATATTACGGTTCTTCCTTAGTGGCTTGTAAAATGTTTGGCTTATACTGTATTAGATTTTGTTTTATTTAAATGTCCATTGAATTCTGACCGGAATTTTTAGTCACTGATCATGCTGCTGCAAATATTTTCTTTAAATATTCTTTGTATTTTTTATGTTTGTATTGTTATTCTGTATTGTGACTTTTTATACAAATATAACATTTTAATGAGTTTACACTATTGCTGGTTGTAAGCATTGTTCATGTTCTGTGTATGATTTGGGTTATTTTATAATCAGAATGGCAGCTTGGAATTTGTATATTTATTCAAGCCAAAGCTATATTGAGTTGTATTGATTGAACGATGCTCTCTTTTTTGAGTACAAATTGTTTTATTTAATGTCTTTTTAATGTGCACAGAGAACC